>NC_067399.1:537278324-537579991 GCF_016432865.1 Antechinus flavipes
ACTGTGGGGAGGAGGACTGGGAGACCAGACCCCTCCCATTTAAGGCAACCTATGCCTTTTGCACCATTTAAATCTAAATCCTGATTTCATGTGACAGATCCTCTGTCCCTTCCCTCTTCCTTCATTCTTATGAGGTGGCAAGGGAGCAAGGAGGGAGGGGGAAGTTTGCCTGATTTAATCAAACATGCAAATTGCAATGATCACAATGTTCTCAGCTGTTTCTCTGGTGTATTCCAGACAGGGATGCTGGAATTCATTAGCACCAATTAACACCGGGAAGCTCCCTTATGCTGCCTGTAACCCCTCCCCCACCTTCCCCTTCCTTCTGGTGGCACAGGACTTGGGACAGTGGCCATATGAAACCTAGATCTCTTTGACTAGAATAACTCTAGTATTTGACATCCAGGACACCCAGCTGTAATCCAATCAAGAGGCAGGGGCAAAAAGGAGATTGTATGTATATGTATACATAGAAACATATATATATATATATATATATACACACACACACACACACACACACACACACACACACATAAATCAAGCAGCTAGGTGACTTAGTGAATAGAATGCCAGATCTGAAGACTGGAAGACATTTCCCTGAGTTCAAATCCAGCCTCAGCTATGTGATCCTGGTGAAGTCACTTCACCATGTTTATCTCAGTTTCCTCATCTGTAAAATGAGTTGGAGAAGGAAAAATCAGACACAAATGAATAACAACTGAACCACAATAATAATACCATACATACATATATACATGTACATGTGTTAATATCTATATTTGTAGACAGACAGACAGATAGCTATCTAGATAGATAAGTAGGTAGATAGATAGGTAGTTGGGTAGATAGATAGATAAAAGTTGGGGTAAGCTCACTAGACTGGAATCTACAACCTTGAATTCTGCTTATGGGTTTGCCTAGAATGATCTGGGACCTTAGAAATACTTGCTTCCTATCCACCCCCATCCCCACTGCACTAATTTGTAAAATGAAAGGGTTCAGGATAGTTGATTGCCCTCTCAAACCAAAAATCTTCCATTTTGATCCTAAAATGTATATTTGTTTTATCTGTCCCCTCTTCCCCCCAAAGATCCTAAGGATTTGTGTCTGGAACCAGAGTCAAAGACTTGGATTCAGATCCCAATTCTGACATCAAGTATGACCTTGAACAAATCACTTCTCCCTGGGCCTCAGTTTTCTCATTTGTGAAAGGAAGGGATATGGTTAAATGACCTATATGATCCCTTTCTGCTTTAAGTATACAATTCTCACTTGTGTCTTTGACTTGACCCACAGACCCTGGAATCTGGTTAGGTACATAATAGGCTTTGAAAAACAGGTGTTGTCTTGAACTGAACTTAGCAGGACCCTCAGAGCTCTTAATAAGCAGGGTTGCAGATTACTGAAGTCTTTTGTATTCTTCTATCTCCATATACAATAATGGTTGAAAACACTCCTACAATCCCACATACATACAATTCAATTAATTATTAATCACTATTTCTCAAGAATTATGTAAGGCATTGGGGATGTGAATGTCCTTATCCTTAAGGGGCTTATCTTCCAGAGGGGATGGAGAAGTTTAGAGACCACATTATAATTAAATACTAAGTACATTAAAATAAATGCAATGTAGTTTCATGGGTGACAGGGACAATGATGATGATGATAGAAAGCACCAACTAGGGGAATTAGAAAAATTAGGAAGTTATACTTGAACTGGGCCTTGATGGAAGCAAGTGATATTATTTCTTGGTTTCTCCCACCAGCCACTGCCTAAAAACTGTTGCTTTGCCATAGGTGACATGGTATCTTGATTTGTGGTCCAAAATCATTGTTTTAAGAAAGAATTCCCACTTTCTGATTATTGACTCCAGTTGTTTATTGCTATTCTTCTGTCTTGAGCACATTGATGGAGATACAGAAGACAGGAGACTTCTGGGAAACTCCTGAGCTGATGGAGAAGATATAGTTTTCATGCTTAGGGAATTCTCGTTTCAATGAGAGACACAGGATATCTCATGGGGGGTGAGGGAGGGAAAACTTAAGAAATAACTGCAAATTAACAGCTTGAGGCAAGGACAAAGAAGGAACTGCTATAAAATGATCTTTGAGGAATTGTGGAAAATGGAAAAAGGTGATAGGCATGATAGTAGAGAGGCAAACATGGTCCCTGTTTTATAAAAGGGAAAAGGGGGGAAAAAGTTGATTCCTAAAAAACTTCCAGACTAGATTATTAAAAGAATGGTTAGAAAAGGAAGTGGTGATACTGTGAGCCAATGTAGATTCACTGAGAAAAAGTTGCTACAGACTAACCACATTTCCTCTTGGTACTATGTTACTAGAAATTACACAGAGACATAGTATATCTGTGTCTGAAAAAGGCATTTAATAAAGTCTATTTCCTCCATTAGGTTATGAACACCTTGAGAGCAGGGATTGTCTCTTACTCTTTTTTGTTTTTCCAGTTCTTTAATATGGTACCTGGCACATGGTAGGTGTTTAGTAACACTTGTTGACTGATGGAAAAAACTAAAAGATATTCAAATGAATTTGGTAATAGTGAATTTTGTGGGTAAGGAGATCTTTGACCAGATCTAAACGAGGTTAAGTTAGTGGGTCTACTTTATCCTGAAGGAATAACTCTAGTAAAATTATAAAATCATAGAATGTCAAAATTGGGAAGTAGTACTGGGCCTGGAGGTGGGAAGGCTTGTATTCAAATCTGGTCTGAGAAAGTCTCTAGATTTTGGTATATTCTGG
The DNA here is from genome assembly GCF_016432865.1 of Antechinus flavipes. NCBI lineage: Eukaryota > Metazoa > Chordata > Mammalia > Dasyuromorphia > Dasyuridae > Antechinus > Antechinus flavipes. The sequence continues at coordinate 537,281,091 of NC_067399.1, forward strand.
ATAAGTCACTTAATATGTTTGCCTCAGTTTTCTCAATTGTAAAATGTAATAGCACTTCACAAGGATGTTATAAAGATCAAATGAAATAATATTGGTAAAGCACTTAGCATAGGTATGTGGCACATAGTAGGTATTTAAGAAATATTAGTTCCCTTCTTTCCCCACCCTTTCCCTCTTCCATTCTCACTTTGTTGAACAGATGAGATTTATAGAAGGGTAGCTACTTACCCAACATATTACAAATCCTGTCCATGGCTCAGTTTGATCAGCATTTCTATTGATCTCTTGAATGAGGAAATTAATGACATGCTCATACATTTGGAAGATAACAGAATTGAGATCTAGTTCTAAAGACCTTAGTATCCTAGGGTAGAAACTGAAGCTATTAAGATAAAAATTTGTAGGAAAAAATATAAACCCCTGCACTTAGTTTTACAAAATCAATGCTACATTTACAATGTAGAAATGGCTAAAAAGCAGTTCATTTGAAAAAAAAAATGCAAGAATTTTAGTGACTTGTAACCTCCATGAACTTTGGAAATGTGATTTGGCACCTCTCTAACTCACCCCATCCCCACTCAAAAAAACTATCAAAAACTTAATAAAACTTTAGTTTGTTGTTGTTCAGTTGTGTCTGACTCTTTGTGACCCCATTTGGGGTTTTCTTGGCAAAAGTACTGGAGTTGTTTGCCATTTCCTTCTCCAGATGAGGAAATTGAGGCAAACAGGATGAAATGACTTGCATAAGATCACACCAACTAGTAAATGTCTGAGGCCAAATTTCAACTCAGGCCCTCCTGACTCCAGATGTGGCGTTTGTTCACTGTGCTACCTAGTTGCTTGACTTAAAAATAAAATAACACCAATAAAATTCAGTATCTTGTCCAGTTTTAGACACCACATTTTTGAAGGGTCGTTGATTGGCACAAGACCAGAATGATGAAAGGATAGATTGAAAAATCTGGGAATGTTTAGCTTGAAGAAGAGAAAGCAGGGAGTATATGGGAGCTGTCTGTAAATATTTGGAAGTCGTTCATGTGAAAGGGGGATAACACTCTCATGAGTGAATTAGTTAGACCCAAAGTGCAAAACCAGAAGTGGATAGAAGTGAAGGGAAGACAAATTTTGACTACATCTAAGGAAAATCTTACCATTATTTAGAATTGTCCAAAATTAAAATGGGCTGCTTCAGGAGGTAATGAGCTCTCTGTCACTGGATGTCTTCAAATGAAAGCTGGTAAAGGTTGAAGTAAATGACCTCTGAAGAGATAATTTTCAGTTCTAGAGTTCTATGATGTGCTCCAATGCAGTGTGAGACAAAGAAGGACAGGAAGGATGGCAAGAAGGACCAGCCAGAGCAGACCTCCATTACTGACAGCCTGAGACCCTTGTTCTCAAACTTGATTCCCTCTCTGGAGCCTCAAAGACACCCAAACCCTCCCTGAAATGTCCACACAATGCTCACCTTTGTCCAGACCTGGGGATCAGCCAATTGGCTCCCTTTGCTTTTCCTAATGGACAGTAGGGAATGGGAGTTGTGTGTGTGTGTGTGTGTGTGTGTGTGTGTGTGTGTAGGAATGGATATAGTGTGCATATTAGAAGAAAAAAAGACCTTCAGCTGGGGTTTCTGAGCTGACCCCTTGTGTGTGGTGAGATGTCCAGGCTGAAGAGGAAGTAGGGGGAGGGCAGGCTCTAAAAAGGACCATGGTGACTGTGACCAAGGAGGCAGTGTGGGAAAAGGAAGTCAGAGCCAGAGTTAGCCATGGGAACTATAGGGTTTGGGACACACATATCTATGTATGCACAAACACAATCACGTTACCCTATTCATGCACTTACCCTGCCTCCTTTTTTCTTTCTCTCTGTGTTTCTCTGCATTTCTGTTTCTGTTTATCTCTTTGTGTATCTTTTCCCATATGTGTATCCCAGTCTCTGTGTGTTTATTTCTATAGTCTTGTCTCAAATGAGACAGTATTTGTAAAGTGCTTAGCTTACAAAGTAGAAGGTAGTTGGTCTTAAAGGCTTCTTCTCTTCCTCTTCATGTCTCTTTCGGTTTCTATCTTTGTATGTCTGTTTCTCTATCTTTTTCTTGTTGAGTTATTTCTTTCCATCCTCTGTCAGTCTCTCTATTTCTTTCTCTGTGTGCCCACGTGTTTGTCTCTCCTTTTCCTTTCTGATCCTCATAGGAGCATTTGAAATATTGCTACTGATGCCCTGCCTTTGCAAGTCAAGATTGGAAAGAAAGGCCTAGTTTTCATAACAATCCAGTGTCCATCCTTTGGAAGCAGTGAGATAGCCCTGTTAGAAGGCCTTGGTACAGGTTGGTGGAAGCAAAGGGAGTATTAAGCCCTTGCTCTCGAATGGAGCATTGGAGGGTAGAGAGGTAGTGGAGAAGTCTGGCCATCTGGGGCTGGAAACAGATCTGCAGGCTGGCAACCAAGCAGGTTCCAAAAAAAGCAGATGGGCATTATTATTCCCAAATGCATGGATGTATGAAAGAGTAGGGATGATATTTTTGTATGAGCAAATATTGAACATATTCCAACCCTACCATCCTCTTCCTCTTCAGTCTTATTCTTTATCCCTCAGAATTCTCTGCGGACCTGGAATGTTCTTGGTTGGTCTCTGAGTCGAGACAATTCTTGATTATGTGCAGACTAACCTATATCCCTCAGACCTCAGACTTGTCAGAAGGAATGTTTTTCTGAAGTAGCAAGCTCCTGTCACTGAAAGTGATATCTGAGTAACCATTTCTCTGGGTTACTCTTACAGATATCCTTAATCAGAAATCCGTGGACTTGTTTTTATTAATTATTTTAATATAGTTGACTATCTTTGCAATCCTATGTATTTTATTTGATGCATTTAAAAACATTATTCTGAGAAGGGGATTAAAAGTTTCATCAGGCTTCCAAAGTAGTCCAGGAGACAAAAAAAGATAGAGAATCCCTGCAGAGTACTATTCTAGCACTGGATGAAAGAGACTGGACAAGATGATCTCAAATGAAATAATGCATATAAAATGCCTGGCAAACTTCAAATAATTTATAAATATCAATTACCACGATAATTTTGACTTCTGAAATTCCTTCCACCTCAAAAATTCTGTAGTCTTATTTCCAATATCATTCTCATTGAAAAAAAGTCTAGTTAGACTGGCTTTACCCTTTCATGATAATCTCCTTCTCTTGAATTATACTTTACCATTTTCAATATATAAAAAATTTTAGTGCTGTGAAAAAGAGATTGGTTGAATCAGGAGAACTGAGGCCATTTAACTTCTTTGATCTTTAGTTTCTTCACCTATAAAAGAAACATTATTATTATTATTATTATTACTAATATTTATAAAGTACCTAGTATGTGACAGGCACTGTGCTAAGTGCTTTACAAATTTTATCACATTGGATAACATAGAATTACAGATTTAGAGCTTGGAGGTATCTTAGAGGCCATCTATTCCAACCCCTGTATTTTACAGGTAAGGAAAGTGGGGCCCAATATTTTAGGTGACTTTGCATACTTGCACAACTTTAGCTATGTGGAGATTAAGCAAGCTTTTAATTTGCTCTGCATTTCAGTTTCCTCATCTCTAAAATCAGGATAATTGCATTTGCACTACCAACTTCATAAGGTCGTTGAGAGGAAAATGTTCTGTGAACCTCAAAGCATACTATAAATACGTGTTGTTTTTATTGCCCATCCATAAGCTCTGGTTGTGGGATTTAGCTGTTCAGTGATCGGGAAAGCCAGAAATTATGGTATTGGCTGGAGTGCCCTCCAGTGGTCATTCTGGGGGATTATCTCCCAAAGTGGGAAGGGCTCATTCGCCCTGCGGCAGAAACTGCAGTTCTCCTTTCTCAAAAGATAAAATTGACTGAACTAAAGATCGTCAGCTCCAAAGGTCCTTAACATGAAGCCCATACATTTGCTTCTTTAATATTTTAATAGCTATCTCAATATGTGATTTCCTTCATAATCCTACATATAATATTTGATGTATTTAAAAGCATTACTCTGAGAAAGTTGTCCCCAGACTTTACCGGACAGTCAAAAGGATTCATGGTATCAAAAAAAAAAAAAAAAAAAAGGAAGGACCCTTGATCTAGTCCAACCTCCTCATTCTACAGATTGAGAAACTGAGGCTGAGAGGGAATAGGTGTCTTGCCCGAGATTACCCAGCTAGCCCGGAGCAGCAGAACTGGCCCTGGAACCTGGGTCTCCTGGCTCTCAGCCAGTCTAGTACAACAGAATGGGCTGCTTCTGAGAACAAGAGCTGAGAAGAGGGCCCAATTCTTCTAACTTTGCTCACTCCCTCTCCGTCCCAGCTTTGTGGCCGGCAACATCTGGAATTCATCAGGATTTTACATCTGGGTATTTAGATGTATGTATACACACACACTTGCTTATACATAAGCTTTTATATGTATATAGATATTATATCTGTATGTATAAGCATATTGTGATATGTGTGTATATAAACACGTGTATATAGTTTACACACACGCACACAAAAGCGTATGAAGATGGGGAAAGACTGAGAGGAAAAGGAAGAGATGAAGAGAGGCGTCGGGATCCTTTCCTGAGCAATTAGAAGTCATCACGAGTAAGGAGACAGTCTGGCTCAGGCAGCGGCAGGAGGCTTCTTTCCGGAGGGCCCTAGTTTCGGTTAGGTTGCCTGGAGCTAAGGCCCGGAGAGATGCATTATGCATAGGGGCTCCCAACCTGGGGCCTGAGTAAGCACAAACGCCTCCTCCTCCGCCAGGGGAGACCGACTTCCCGGCCTTTTCTGCCCCTTTCCCAACTCAGGCTTGGGGGCTGGCTCCATTCTATCGATCTGCTCGGCCTCCGTCATCCATCCATTCAGCAAGCTGACATATATAAAAACATTCACTCGGTGTCTCGCAGGCTCAGTCCTAACTGTGCTAGAGATATGTTTGTCTATCTGACATTATTTGAGAGCTAATCAAAACCTCCAATCTGCTCTGCTGTCCTCTCCTCCCCCACCCCCAAAAAGAGGGGACTCCTCAGTAGCTTCTGATAATGCTTGGATTTCCTCACCTCAATCCTGAGGTCATAGATTTATGAAAATTTTTTTTTCTTTTTTTGGCAAAGCGAGTGGGTTAAGTGACTTGCCCAGGATCACACAGCTAATAAATATTAGGTGTCTAAAGCCATATTTGAACTCAAGTCATCATAATTTCAAGGCTGAAGTTCTCTCTACTCTGCCATCTAGCTGCCTTCTAAGGTTATAGATTTAGAGCAGGAAAGGGCCACTGAATCCAGCTCCATCCTTTTACAGTTGAGGAATCTCTTTTTTTTTTTTTTAATTTATTATATCTTTTTATTTATAAAACATGCCAATCGAGAAATCTCAAATAGGTTAAGTGACTTATCTAAGATTACACAGGCCTTTCCCAAATCTAAGCCTAATGTTGTACCTACCATATCTCACTGTTTTCACATGAGAATTGACTACTAGGATGTCTTGACCCAGATAGTCACTGATTCAGAACTAGAAAGAATTTGAGTTCTAAAGGCCATTGTGTCTAACTCCTTCATTTTTATTGCTTTAGTGTTAAGAAAATGGTTCTTTGTTTCAGGGAGACATGTTGGAATCATTTCCCAAGAACCTTCCAACCTAATATTTTCCTCTTCCATTCTAGGACCAGCTTATTATCTTATGTAGTGCCCAACCAAGAAATGAGTAATAATGAGTCAGTTTTATGGATTGTCCATCAAACTATCCAAAGAGTTGTTAAATCTTATATATGATACTCATGATAGTAATGATTGTTATTTATTTCAGTGATGTCTGTGATTCCATTTGGGGTTTTCTTGGCAGAGATACTGAAGTGGTTTTGCCATTTCCTTCTCCAGCTCATTTGACAGATGAGGAAAATGAGGTAAACAGGGGTGAGTGACTTGCCCAGGGTCACACAGTTAGTAAATGTCTGAGGCCACATTTGAATTCACATCTTCCTGGTTCCAGGTTCCATGCTTTATAGCAGCCCCAATGTTTATTTACAGATAATGAATCTGAGGCCCAGTGAGGTGATAGGACTTAAAAATATTTAAGTTTTCAAGGGTAGGACTTGAACCCAGGTCTTATGGCTCCTATACTAAGGATATTTCCACCAGACTATAAGGGTTCTAGTTTTTAGGTTCAGTTATTCCCCTTACTGGGTAAGCTGTATCATCTTAGATGTCATTTAATCCTTAGTATAAAATGGGAATAATAATAATAGTAGCATCATTGAGAATAGTAACACTAGTCCCTTATAGTTTCATTTATGATTTCTTGAAATATGTTACTGGAAAACTAGGCTTTGATAAAATCCATTGGAATTAAAATGGAGCTATTGGACTCTGCCTCAAATCCAAATCATGCTGGATCTTGTTGATTGGCCAATAAGTCCCAGCCCAACCCTCAGTTGGTCACTAGTTGGATTTTGATGCTCAAAGTGAGTAAATAGCAAGTGTTTCTGTGCTGGCTAAAAACCCTGAGGTGTTTCCCCTCCCAGACTGATTTTTGGGGGAAGTCATTTCTTACCTAACCTTAGATCACCAAATGGTTGTTGCTTCAGACAAATAGACCTGCAAAAAGATCAAGGTCTCCCAGTGCATCTGGGGCCATTGCCAGTCATCCTGACCTATGTCTTGCCACTGGACTTAGATGACTGGAGGAGAAAGTGAGAGTGATGACTTTGCACAGTTCTGTCTCACTGAAATCCAACTCGCCCTTCTGATGTCATTGGTCCTCTGCAAGAATGAAGGACCAACTATCATCAATAGGAGAGGGAAACAGCCAGACTTTCAAATATGTTTCCCTCTGCTGATTACCCCCACTTTATCCTGTCTATAGATTGTACAATTGTTTGCATGTTGTCTCCCTCACTAGACTGAGAGTTGCTGGAAGGCTTGATCTATTTTAGGCCTTTCGTTGTATTCTCAAAGTTTAGCACAATGTGTGGGTAGCGGAGAAGCTAGGTGGTACAGTGGATAGAGCACCAGCTTGTTGTTGGGAAGATTTACCTTCTTGAATTCAAATCCAGGCTCAGACTTTTACTATCTGTGTGACTCTGCGCAAGCCACTTAACCCTGTTTGCCTCAGTTTCCTCTTCTGTAAAATGAGCTGGAGAAGGAAATGACAAACCTCTCCAATATCTTTGCTAAGAAAACACCAAATGGGATCACGGAGAATTGGACCTGAATGAACAATGAACTGTATTAACCTACTGAACATACAAGTAAATTCAAAATAATGTTAATAATAGCTGGCCTTCATATGCCCTTTTAAATATTAATCCATTTTGATTGCTACTCCTGCTCTGGGTACTTGAATGATCTCATCAATAAGGCTCCTCCTTCCACTGGGGCAGATTGCAACCTATCTGCTTTTTCTTATCCCAGCTACTACTTATTTGTAGGTCCTCCAGTAAAGTCCACCAGCCAACATGATAGGAGTCTTCCTCTAGCACTCCTGACCATCCAGGAGAGCGTGGCTGGGCTCTCTTGAGACACGTTTTACAATAATGACTGCAACTTCAGGGCTCTTTGTATCACCTCGTACTCAAGTGCCTTTCTGACATCCTTATTGTCTCTTCTCTTGTGTAGCTCTTGGGAGATGACGTGTTGCCGCCTCCTCACACCCACTGTGCACCTCTCCATGTCCCTTTGGGAGGCTCTCAACTTTAGTTCTTGGTAAACTGTCATATTGCATGACTCGAGACTATGTATAGCATCACTGGTGGAGTCACTGTTAGGAAGATGGCCCTTTGTTTCAGGGAGAAGGTTTAGAGTCCTTACTAGTGCTGTACAATTTCCCAAAAGACCATTCAGCCTTCTAGCCTGTCTCATTGTCTCTCATTGTCTCATGGAGCACCCATCCTAGACAGCTGTACTGATGCATCCGTTTTATGGATTATCTATCAAATTGCATAAAGTGCTATGTCATATGATGCTGATTTTGGTAGTGGGGGTGGTGACATATGCATGAGAAATCCTTTGATAGTAGAAAGAGAATCCATAACATAATGTTTTGCTTTATAGGATGTATATTTTATGTAGTTTATTTTATAGTTGACAAACAATATAAGCATGATGTGATCTTGTGTTCTCTACAGCTGCTTTTTCTTTCCTTTCCTTTTTTTTTTTTTTTTTTTTTTTTTACAATATGTATGATTAGAGCTGTGATCTCCTATAGTATATTAGAGCCAAAAGCTGGTCTGTTTTCTTCTCATGTCTATTCCTAATTATATGTGAGAGACCTTTGAAATACAGAAAACTGAAAGGACTTAGACAAAAATATACAGCCAGAAAAGTGTCAGAAATAGACAAGGATCACGCAACTATCACACCAGACAAAAGTCACTTTTCATCCACTTAGTTGTTCAGTGTGGATCGAACCCTTCTGAGTGATAATTGATCTCATTTAGGAGGCTCTTCAGGGTTCCAGTAGTACAGTGCCATTTGCAAACAGGAGCACCTGCAGTATTTTGCCCTCTTTATCTGTTGGAGAATCTCTTTGTGTCTATTTGGTTTCTGTGCCGGACATCCTTGAAGATATTGGTAAATGCCGCCAGCAAATTCACATACTAATTTTTGTGCCTCATTAGTTATTATTAGCATAGCCCATCACGCAAAGTTTTCTCTGTTGTCCCTTTCTGACTTTTCAGACTTTGAAACTATGCCTCTGCTGCCATTTTACCCTGGAATTGCCCTCAACTTTTGAAGCCTCTTCACCCTGGAACATTCAATTTCCCTTGAGGCCTTCCTTCTCTGCCATGCTGGATCCCTTCTCCCATTGGTGAGTTCCTCCCAGGAAGCTTCATTTTAAGGAGGAGCCCCAGATCTGCCATGTCCTCATTTCTCTAGAAGATACACTCCTGACTCTCCCAGACTTTCTCAATAATTCCCTCACTAAGTTCCTTCACTGGTCTCTTCCTCTCCCACAGACTTTCAGCTTTTTTTAATGTGTTGTTTTCCCCCAGGAAAATGTAAGTTTTTTGAGGGCAGGGACTGTTGTTTTGGGATTGCTTTTTTTTCCTTTTTGTCTTTGTATTTCCAGCACTTGGCCCAAATGTGAACCATAATAAATACTTAATCAGTTCTTGTTGTTTTGCCTTGTTGCCTTGTTATACCTTCTAAGGATTTGTCTCTGATATTAAATCAGATGTAGACCTTTGCAAAATGTTTTGTAGACTTTAAAGTGTTTGACAAGTATTAGCTATGATGATGATGCATGAAAGACCATTGATAGGGGTATCAAGGCAGTGTTTAATTTTATGAAATCTAATGCTTTTCTTTTTTTTTTCAATACTAAGCACACAATAAGCCCAGTGGAATCTTGAGTTCTCTGCACTTTTTTTTTTGTTGGGAGGGGATAATTGTATGACTATAAAGTTTTATTCTACTTTAGCTTATTGTCAGTCAATAAGTATTTATTAGGAGCCTACTATGTTCTTCATTGTTTAGTCATTTTTCAATCATGTCTAATTCTTTGTGACCCTATTTGAGATTTTCTTTGCAAAGATAGTTTGTGGTATATTATTTCCTTCTCCAATCATTTTCCAGATGTAAACTGAAGCAAACAGGGTTGAATGACAAGCTCAAGGTTATAGAAATAGTATAAGTCTTAGGCCAGATTTGAATTTAGGAAAATGAAATTTCCTGACTTCAGGTCTAGCATATTTAACTGCTTTACAGTACAACAAATAGTTATTGAACCCATACTCATTTTGAGGGTCTGTGTTTTTGAAACTTACAGACTAATAGAAGAAAAATATATCAATATAGATATATTCTTTTTTATGACAACTACCATTTATTTATTTTTAGCTTTTTATTATAGCTTTTTATTTACAAGACATATGCATGGGTAACTTTTCAGTATTAACAATTGCAAAACCTTTTGTTCCAATTTTTCCCCTCCTTCCCCCCACCCCCTCCCCCAGATGGCAGGTTGACTAATACATGTTTAAATATGTTAAAGTATATGTTAAATACAATATATGTATATATGTCCATACAGTTATTTTGCTGCACAAGAAGAATTGGACTTTGAAATAGAAATACAGATATCTTCAATAAGAAGCATAATAATTAAGCAAAGTGAGGTTTGAAGAGAAAAGGACCTGGACTTAGAGAGGGGATAAGGAAGACTTCACAGAGGAGGTGGTACTTGAGTTGGGCTTTAAAGGATGAAGCAGGTCAAGGGAGAAAGCTGTTCCAGGCATTGAGAACAGCTTAATAAGGACCTGAGAGCATAGCAAAGGATGGGGGGTGAGGAGGGGAAGAGAAGCATGGTGATGTTGTGGTATTCCAAGTCAGGTCTGGTGACAGAGGGGCTGGGTTTAAATCCCAAATCTACAACCTACTACTTACACAGTCTTTGTATCTCCAGGTTCCTGTTTCTTTACTTGTCATTGAGGGGAATAGATGACCACTGAGGGCTCTTCCATTTCTAAAACTACGGAGCACCCCCTGATACCTAGCAGAAAGCTGGATTTTTCAGTGGAAGGAAGCCCCAAATAGATCAATTTTGATATGGACAAGAGAAGGATTTAAAGTTAGAAACTATCTTAGCGTTTATGGAGTCCATCTTCCTCAGTTTACTGATGAGAAAAGGGAGATTGATAGTGAGAGGGTCAGGATTTCAATCTAGGTCCTCCAAATCTATCATGCTTTCCAATTTCCACTGTAATCATCTCCTCAATTAGAATAGCAGCTCCTTGAGGACAAAGACTTCTCTGTATTTCTCCCAAGCCCTAGCATGGTGCTCTACTCAGAGAAATTGGTCTGAAAAAAGAGAAAAAGGAGTTGTCAGAGACAAATTTTCCTCATTTAACAGTTTTATCAAGGGAATGCCAATTTGTTTCTGTAGGCCTAAGTTTCCTCATGCATAAAATGAGATAAAATTATAGAAGCCTCTTCTGGTTTTAAATCCTTTGCTAAAATTGATCAATCACCCAACAGTCATTTGTTAGGCAATTACTATGTGTGAAACACTATACTAAGCATTGAGACACAGAGACAGAAAGGAAAGAGCCCTTGCCTTCAAGAAGCTTACCTTCTCAAATACAATGTTCACTCATGAGGATATATAACGGAACTCCATCTTCTATTTAGGGTGTATGAGACATCCTCCTTCCTCTGTGTTTTCCTGGGGAGTGGCAGGGAGGGCTTTTCCACCTGCCTATTCCATCCCAGGAGAGCCTTAGTTAAGGTGTGTGTGCCCAACATGATGGAAGGAGGTCACTAAGCAGAAAGCAAAAGCCACTAACATCCTTGCCCCAATTATTCCTCGAATCATGTGATATTCCACGTCTATTCCCTATACTTTCTGCTCCACTTCTATGTGGTCTATTGGGTATGAGTAGGTTACTTAACCTCTCTCCGTAATACTGAGACATTAATTCATTGCTGGTGGAATTGTGACTGTATATTCATTCTCCATTTTGGAAAGCAATCTGGAATTATGCCCAAAGAGTTATTTAACTACATATACCCTTTGACCCAGCAATACCACCACTAAGTCTATTTCCAAAGATAAATTAGGAAAATAGAGAAAAAACCTATATATTCTAAAATGTTTATGGAAGCTCTCTTTGTATTGACAAAGGACTGGAAATTGCCACAATGCCATCAGTTGGGGAATGGCTGAGAAAGTTATGGTATATGATTATGATGGAATACTACCATGCTATAAGAAATGCTGAGTTCAATGATCTTAGGAAAACATGGATAGATCTGCATGAAATAATGAAGAGTGAAATGGGCAGACCAAGAGAAGATTGTATATAGTAATAATGATATTGTTTTGAGAATGACTGAGCAAATAAATTATTTTGACTATTATAACTACCCAAATTAACTATAAAACAAACACATGTGAAGAAACATGTTATATGCATCCAAAGAAAGAACCGCTAAATAGAAGTATGTATAGAATGATTTTGCATATATATATATATATACTCACACACATACACACACACACTCACACACACCTATTTATGTCTAATGCTGGTCATCTCTAGGGGGAAGAGAAAAGAAAGAAAAAAGAAAAAAGAAATTTACATGATAACTTTGTTGTATATTTTAAAAGAATAGCAAGTTATATATGGTAGATTTGCAGTTTCATATGCAATCAATTTTTTTTATTATTATACTCTGTTATGGAAAGGATTATTTTATTCCATAAATTAAAAATAATTTTTGAATGGGGAATGATAATAACAATATAAAATATTCAAATGGAATTGTTTTAAGACTCTAATGAGATAACATATATACAAGGCTTTGCAAATCTTAAAGCACTATATAAACAACTAGTTATCATCAATTTTCTTCATCCCAGGTCTGTTTCCTATATCCCATTCCTCCCCGCCCCCAGCAATATTCCTTTCCCTATGTGTGTATGTGTGTATATATATATATATATATATATATATATATATATATATATATATATATACACACATATACACATATATAATGTATACATACCTATAGACATGCATATATGTGTGTGTATATATAGACAGGCATATACACACATGTGTGCATATATATGTGTATATGCATGTATATGTGATTGCATATATGTGTGTGTGTATATATACACACACATATATGCAATCACATATACATGCATATACACATATATATTCCCTATTCCAAGTCTCTCTTCTTTCAGTATCTTGCCTTATCCCTATCCTAACTGATTGTTTCTTTCCATATATTTGGGGAAGGGAGTGTTTGTTTCTATTTCTAACCCAATCTCTCTTTTCTTTCTCTTTCTTTCCCCATCTTAGTTTATGCCCATTCCAGACTCCTTTTCTCCATCTCTATTCTATCCCCAATGTAAACATATCATATCATGTATCAATTATCCAACAAGTACCCTTTTTCCTCCATCTCTTTGGATGAAACTGGGTAACTCCTGCTGTCTGGACCAACATATAGTGCAGAAGGAGTCCTAGCTCCCAGAATTTTTGAAGTTGATCTGGCACATAGTGTCTAGAGAGGAATCATGAAGTGGGGCACCATAGCAACCAGAAGAGACCCTGGGGGCGTTGGGCTGGGAAAAGGATTGAAAAGGAATTACCGGGTTAGTCCTGAGAAGCTTATGAAGCAAGAAGTAGGGACAACAGTCTCTGGACTACCACCAGGAGGGATTGTGTATATGTTCTTCTCCTTTCCCCCATTCCAGATGTTAGCACACAAAAAAATTACTTATCACACCACTCTGATCATAGGAAATAGCTCCTGCTTTCAGGCATCAGCAAGGAGGTAGGAGGAAGATCTGGGGGACTAAGATGCTATCATCACCTGTAGGGGACTTCCCACTATGGTTTCCCTAATATCCTCAAACTCTATTGCCTATATGAGTAGGAGGGGCTTGGCTTCTACTGGAAGGCCACAAAGGCTTTCCACTAGAAAAAATCTGAAGAAACTGAACAAATTTGGAGAAGCCCAAGGCCAATATTTTCCTCCATGGTAGTATTTTCCAAATCTGGTTTATTGTAGATGTTCTCTTCTGTCATCTATATAAAGACAATTTCCCTCAGGACATGGACCATGATTTCCTGTTTGTGAACTAGTTTCTTAATTCTAGCTTCCTAGAACTACCACCTTGGTAGATTTCCAGCTTTCCATCTCAAGTCTTCCTCTGGTCTCTAGCCTTTTCCTTCCTAAGCCAATTGGTTCTCTCCCTCTTACTTACTAATCACCTGCTAATGACTAGTTCTTGTTGGCTCTTGCTAGGGACAGAATATGGAGGGTAATAATAGCCCTAAAGTCAAGACTTGGTCACGCTGCCTCAAAAGTCAGAGGACAGGCTGTCTGGAATGGTCATTCTCTAGAGACCACTGTCCCTTCTTGAGGATAAGAAAATATTACTGTTATATCCTCTCCTCTCCCAGTCCCCCTCACTGAATTGCTGAAAATGTACAAATAGCATAATACTAAACAGAAGGTCATAGAATCACAAGATTGAGATATAGACTTCACCTGAATTACCTAGCCCAGCAGTTCATTAACTCTGGGTCAGTCTAGATAACCAGCAGCTGTCATACAAAAGTGCAAACATGCTCAATTGATCCATTTGTGGCAGAGCCCTGAGTAACAACAGCTCTAGTCCCCACAATATGAAACTTTTCAACTTGTCCCTTATTAGTTGTTACAATTGCGAAAGTGGTTTGCCCAAGGTCACACAAACAATAACTAGAGGATTCAAGCTTTATGTCCAGGTCTTTTGACCCCAAATTAGGGGTCTTCCTCCTATCATTGTCAAAAATACATTTGTGATTTGATGGAAAGCACTGAACTATGAGAAGCTTCCAAATGATGGTGTGTGTGAAACTATTATGATGCCTTAGGGAGAAGGCTGTTGGTTGGTGCTACATGCTGGAGAGCTTTTTGGGGTTAACACAGTGGATAGAGTGATGGCTTGAAGCCAGGAGGACCAGAATTCAAATGTGATCTCAATTATTAGTCTTGTCAATCTGGGAAGTCATTTAGCTCAGTTTTCTCAATTGTAAAATGTGAATAATAAGAACATCCATCTCTCAGCATAATTGTGAGGATCAAGTGAAATAGTTGAAAGAATGTAGCATGGTGATTGGCACATAGTAGGATTTTGATAAATGCTTGTTCCCTTCCTTCCTTTTTTCCTGTAACTAGATTTGACAGCCTCCAGCCCCAACATCTATAGATTACTCCTATTCTCTCCCAATTTGGGACGGAACCAATAGCAAAACTTCCCCTTGTTGAAAATCCTAAGAAAATAAAGATAGAAGAGGGAGAGGGAGTAGGGGAGGAGGCGGGCTAAAGAATCTCAAGGCCAAGGTAACAAGTCTGAAGGACAGACTGCCCATGGTACAATTCCTGATAGCAAAGAATACTATGCTGTGAGAAAAAAAAAAAACATGAAACCTCCATGATGGTCTATGGATTGTATCCCTGCCTTTATTGTTTAACTCACTGTGATTCTAACAGTGGGAACATGAATAAGAGACAGACAGATAAAGAAAAAGAGAGAGACACAGACACTGAAAGACAGACATACAGAGGGAGAAGAAAAGAGACACAGAGAAAAAGAGAGACAGACAGGCATAGAAAGGGACAGAGAAGGAGAGGAAGAGAAAGAGACAGAGAGAAACAGAGAGACAGAAAGAGAGACAGAGACAAAGATAAAGGCAGACAGAGATAGAGGAAGAGAGACAGACAGAGACAGAGAAAGAGAGAGAGAGAGACAGGGAGACTGAAAAAGAGACAGACAGACAGAGAATGAGAGAGAGAGACAGAGACAGAGAGAGAGAGAGAAGAGAGAGAGAGAGAGAAGAGAGAGAGAGAGAGAGAGAGAGAGAGAGAGAGAGAGAGAGAAAGAGAGAGAGAGAGAGAGAGAGAGAGAGAGACAGACAGACAGACAGAGACAGACAGACAGACAGAGACAGAGAGAGATCTGGAAACAGTTTGGGTTAAATCATAACAAGTTGATGGCCACCTAGTCTTCCTACCTAAGGCCTGCCCTGTTTTGGGGATGGGGTAATAGGCATTCCTGTGTTCACGGGCCACTGTGGGAGAACAGCAGCCAGATCCCAGGGCATGAGTGTGGGAAAGGGACCTCCTACCCAAACCCACCAGGCACCGAGCAGGATGGGGGGTGGGTCGTGGGAGTTCCTGGCCCCAAAGGGGGGCCCAGGAAGTAGGCCAGGCCTGGGGGAGGGGAAGGGAAGAGAGGAAGGACGGCAGGGCTGGGAGCCAGGGCACAAGGGGGGTTGGCTCCATTGAGAATGGGAAGACAAAGGGCCGGCCTCACTGGTACTGGGAGAGGGGCCAAGCCCGACAGAGAGGCCAGGCAAGGAGAAAGAAGAGGAAGGAGCAGCAGTTCTTTTCTGAAGGCCTCTTACAGACATAGAGAAATACATGTGTGTATTTGTGTGCATACATGTGGGTGTGTACGCGTGTATGTCCATGTGTGCACACACATGTGTGAGTCTGTGTACATATGCATGCGTGGGGGGGGCATTTCTCATCCCCACCACAGAGCACGCTGCAGCAGGCTCTGTCAGGAAACTCTGCCCCGCCACCCGCAAGTTCTGTGAGCTGGAACAGCTTCTTTCTCCCTCTGGAGGCCTCGGTTTCCCAGTCCGGGAAATGAAGGGGGAGGCGGGGCTCGCTGAGTCGCTCCCAGCTCTAACGTACTGGGTGCCGGCCCCCGACATGTGGCCGGAGCCTCGGTGCTCCCGCTGCTAGTGAGCTGTACTCATGGAGCACACGGCGGGGCCTGCCCGGGCTCGAGGGCTACTGGTTATGATCAAGTTGTGTCTGGGGAGGAGTCGGTGGAGGGCTAAGTGGGGGAAGGAGTAACAGAGGAGTAGGAGAAAGAGAGGGGAGAAGAGGGAAAGGCGAGGAGAAGAGGGGAAGGGGGCATAAAGGGGAGAGGAAAGGCAAGAAGAGAAATTGGGAAAGGGAGAAGAGGAGATGAAGGGAAAGGGTGGGAAAGAAAATGTTAAAAGGAAGGAGGGAGGGAGAGGGAAGGAGAAGGAGTACAGGCAGGAGAGGAGAAAACTCCTTGCACAGCCTTCCACACAGAAACACTGAGCCTGTCTCTCTTGCTCCCCAGCAGAATGCAACTATCTTTTGTTCTGGTCTCCATATCTTCTGCATAACACAGTATCTGATTTACAAGTTCTTGATACATATTTGTTCAAATGAATGAAATTCTCTTTCCCATCAGCTAGGAAGATCTGAGAAAGTAAAAGGCATAACCTGGTGGGTTTCCTGGGAGAGAGGGATCTCCACCAAACCTCTGAGAACTGGCTGGGATATTGGCTCTTTGGGTCAGGTCCCCAAGGATCCCCAAGCCTGTGTTTTTGGCTCTGAATAGAGGACATGAAGACATTCCCATTAGATTGTAAACTCCCTAAGGGAATTTAATTTTACTTCATTTTGCCTTCATTTGTACTTTCAGCACTTAGCATGGCATCTGGCACATAGTAGGCACTTCACAAATGTTTATAGATTGACTGACTCTCTTGGATTCTCAAGCACCTGAATACCCAGAATCCCGAGGGCTGGAGGACTGTTATTTCAAGATCTCCTCTGCATTTCCTCCATCTGATTCCCATTTCCACTCCCATTTTCATCCCTGCTTCTATTTCTGGCTCCCAAAGATCCTTGAAGAGGAAGGAATCCACAGGAAGAAATGTGCTTCAAGGTAGCTTCTATTACTGCCAAGATAGAAAACACCTCTAAGAAGAGATAAGAGCACTTACCTCCCCTTTCTCTTTGCTCTAGTGGAACCATCATTAGATATGGGAAGTTGGGATTGTTGATTGGGGTGGGACAGTGAACTCCTAGAAGGAAGAAGCTATTGCTCAGTCAAGAGTAAGAAATTAAGGAGAGAGAGAGAGAGAGAGAGAGAGAGAGAGAGAGAGAGAGAGAGAGAGAGAGAGAGAGAGAGAGGAGAGAGAGAAGAGAGAGAGAGAGAGAGAGAGAGAGAGAGAGAGAGAGAGAGAAAGAGAGAGAAGAAAGAGAGAGAGAGAGAGAGAGAGAGAGAAAGAGAGAGAGAGAGAGAGAAAGAAGAGAGAGAAAGAGAGAGAAAGAGAGAGAGAGAGAGAAAGAGAGAAAGAGAGAGAGAGAGAGAGAGAGAGAGAGAGAAGAGAGAGAGAGAGAGAGAGAAAGAGAGAGAGAAAGAGAGAGAAAGAGAGAGAGAGAGAGAGAGAGAGAGAGAGAGAGAGAAAGAGAGAGAGACAGAGAGAGAGAGAGAGAGAGAGAGAGAGAGAGAGAGAGAGAGAAAGGAAAGAAAAAGAAAACTTTTGTTCAAAGCCCAGCTTTGCACTCACCCTTTTTGGAGGGGCCCAAACCCATATGCTTTGGATGGTCATCATTAAGCCAATATATCAGTCTGTTGCCTTTGAACAAAGGTTTGTTCCTCCTGATTTATTTACCCTTGGGCTGTTAACCACTGGTGATTTCTTTCCTCTTTCAAGATTATTCTTGATGTTCATTTTAACCTGATTTCTTCCACCTGTATCCAAATATTACTGGGAGATGGAGCAGGTACATTGCTGTGAATTGCCCTTAAGATGGCTCTAGGCTGTTTTGAGGGGCTAGAATTTGTTAAGATTATCTCAAAGGGCCCAATAAAAGTTTGCTTTGAAAAGCCTTCTAGTGTTAACAATTAATGTGTGGGGATATCAGGTAGAGTATGGAAAGGGTCACAGAGTAGGTCATCATCTCAATTCCCATTTGCTCCTTTCCTTTAAATGCCCAATAATCAGTATTCTGTTAACTCGGTGGCTAGTGCACAGTACCAGTGAGGGTTTAGACACTTAATTTCATTCTAAATAAATGAATTTATTCCAGGCTTTAAGCCCTGAATTGATTTGAGGTTTGGAGAGAACTGATGAGTTTGTTACCAACACTACCCCAACCCTCACACTGACATAGGGCATTAATGTCTACCAGTGAGGAGAGAGTCTCATACCAATGGGCTTTGGCACTAAGGTTATACAAGCTTAGCTCTTAGATACCATTTCTTTCTACCTAAACGGAGTGCCTGCAGTTTAGGCAAGCTGTCATGATTACACAACATAGTGTCTAGGTTAGGATTTTGTGTTAGTAAGAGAGAGAAAGAAAGAACTAGTTTATTGCTCCTATGTAACTCATCATAAAATGGATTTGCATGGATAACTTAGTGGCAGAATTCTCTTCGGCCTCATGGAAGTCCAATTCCCATCCCAGTTCTATTTCTTATCTCTCATAGTCTTTTGGGGTAGACTCCAAGTTGGGCTTTTAATAACCTCCATCAACAGTTATCTCTAAGTAAATAGTATAAAAGAAACAATACTGGGTTAAGAGGCGTGGGTTTGTTGTTGAGTTGTTTCAATCATGTCTGATTTTTCATGACCCCATTTGGGATTTTCCTGGCAAAGATACTGGACTGATTGGCCATTTCCTTCTCTGGCCCATTTTACAGATGAGGAAACTGAGACAAATAGAGTTAAAGGATTCGCCCAAAGTCACACTGCTAGGAAATGCCTGAGGCTTGATTTGAACTCAGGTCTTCCTTACTCCATGCCCAGTATTATATCTACTGAGCTGCCCAGACATGGGTTTGGAGCTTAGCTAATTGTGTGACCTGAAGCTATTTCTTTGCTAAAAGGGAATAATAGCATTTTCATTGAGAAGTAACATTTTTGGTGGATGGAGAAATCTTTGATGTCAATTAGACCCGGATTCCAGTCTTATCTTTGGTGTATGATAACTGTGTTCCCGTGGGTAAATCAGTCTCTCATGTCTCAATTTTCTAAAAAAAACTATAGAGATTTTTCCAGTTTCTATACCAAGAGTTATTCTACAAAGTTGAACTTACAAGTTCTAACTAAAATATTTATACTAACTACTTTACAGAGTTGCTATAAGGAAATACTTTATAAATTTTAGAGCACTATATAAATGTACACTATTATTTTTAGTCCTGGCTTTGCTAAGATTAAACTGTGTGACCTTGGACAAGAGATTTAGTTTTTCCAAGTTGTAGTTTCTTGATCTATCAAATAAGGAGATTGTCCCTAAGCATCTTTCTAGCTCTAATATTTCAATTTAGCATCCTATGGTTTAGTGAATGTTGTTGGACATGAAAACTTGACACTAAGAAATAATTATAAGACTAAGTTCCAAATAGACACTCAGTTAAAAATCTCCTACTCTGGGAGACTTACTGGTCTAATCTTTCTTTCCCTGTTCTTGAGAAGAGTCAGGAATGAGAAGACAACATAGCAGAGACCATTTTCCTTTAGAAAGGCTTAGGCTTTCTGTAAAAATAAAGGAGGCAAAAAACCTAGTCTCAAATTCTGACCCTTGTAATTTACTACCTATATAATTTTGAGTAAATCACCACCTCAGTGAGTCTCAATGTGAAGAAATTGTATTAGATGATCTCTAAGGTCCATTCCAGTTTGAAACCTCCAATTCTATGACTTCAAGGTTTTTATCTTGCTCTATCGTTCTGTGGTTTGCTCACCAGCACATTGAGTTAACCATAGAGCTGGATTTAGCATCCAGTTCTTCTTGGGGCAGCTAGATGGCACAGTGGGTAGAGCACTGCTGTGAAGGAGAACCTGAGTTCAAATGTGAACTCAGACAACACATACTACCTGCATGACCCGTTGCAAGTCATTTAACTCCAATTGCCTTGCCCCTCCCCATCAAAACCCAATAGAATCTAATTCTTCTAATGCCTGATACTTTGCATTATGCTAACCTTGTCCTACATGGGGATGGGGGTGGAGAGAATGAAGCAATCATTTTTTTAAGCAGGTGTTATGTGTCAGCTAGGTGGCCCTGTGGATAGAGCATTGGGCTTGGAGTCAAGATAATTCATCTTCATGAGTTCAAATTTAACCTCAGCTACAACTAGCTGGGTGACACTGGGCAAGTTATTCAACCCTATTTCCCTCACTTTGCTTATCTGTAAAATGAGTTAGAGTAGGAAATGGCAAGCCAACTTTAGTATCTTTCCCAAGAAAACTCCCCAAAAGGGATCACAAAGAATTGGACATAACTGAAAAATAACAACAATGTGTCCGTTTTTACAAATACCTCATTCTATCCACACACAAACTCATTAATAGGAAGTCTCCTTCCCCAGAACTCTGAAATGACAGATCAGCAGAGATAGAGAGACAAAATGAGGGCCTTGGCTTCCCTCTAGTGGAAAAAAAGGAATTCAATTTGGAGAAAGAAGTATAAAAGCTTACAAGAGCCTAGGCCCTTGGAAACAGGTGAGGGATGAAAGTAGGAGAACATGAGAGAGAAAGAGAAGGAAGAGAAATTTTCATAGGGATTGAGGTCAAATTTTCCAACATGATGGTAACCACTGAAGGGTCACTTCCCGTCAGTCAGCAGTTTCCATTCTATTCCAAGCTGTCATACTAGCCTAGATACTCTGAATACAGAGATGATGTCATTTCTGCCATCAAAGAGATTCAAATTAAAAAAGGAGCCAGTTTTATCCCCTTCCCAAGCCTCAAAGGAAGCTTCTTTCCTCCTCTCATCCCCCCAGTTCTAGGCAGCTACTAAATGCCAGGGTCTTTATCATTTCCACGATCCCAGTCAGTGAAGGAGAAGCTTAGCAATTGAACTAGACCTTAGAGGTCATTTGACTCAATTACCCAGATGGACAGGATTCAGACAGAAGAAGAGGCAGCCGGAATCACAGGGAACAAGATGAATCAACTCTTGCAAGGAATGAGACGAAAGCAATTCTGTACCTGCTGGGAGCACAGTGGAAAATAAAGTTAAAAATAGCAGAGCCAGGCCAATGTTTGGATGTGATGGAGAAGGAAATAGGGCACTATTGTAGGCTCTTCATCAGGGGAGTCGTGTAATGTGGAAGCTAGAAATGACTTTAAAGATCATGTTGTTAGCTGGGAATAGGGGCTCACACCATATTCCCTGCTACTGAGAAGGCTGAGGATGGTGGATTACCTGAGGCTGGAGGTCTGGGATCTAATAGGCTAAGACTACTTTTAGTCTTAAAGTACAAACACTATGGTGAGTCCCCAGGAGAGGGCACTACCAGGCTGCTTAAGAAGGGGTAAGTAGGTCTTAGACAGAAACATGGAGCAGGTTAAAACTCACCCACTGACGAGTGATGGGATCAGGTCATGAATGGCCAATACTTCCAGCCTGGGTGAGAGAGGGAGACCCAGATTATAAACAAACAAATGAAAGAACAAGTAAATGAATAGATTGCTAAATGGATTGTTAGAATGAATACATAGACAAATAAAGAGACTATTTAGTCCAGAGCTTCTTAAACCCTTATATGGGGTTGCATAATTGAATGTGATAGCTGTGAAAAAATTGGCAACAATAAAAGGCATCAACTATTCCACCAAGATTTAATTTTTTTATGTAAAAATAAACAAGTACATCCATCTTATCGATAAGCAAATTTGCCTTTATATTTAATGAGTGGTAAAGTATATATATACCAAAGAATTGTTTTAAAGTAATTTTTTATGATTTGTTATCAGTAAATGTTTGACTTGTATTTTATATACCCGTGTACCCAGGGTCACATAAAATTTTTTTGAGTGTAAAGGGGTCAAAAGTGGAAAAAGTTTAAGAAGCCCTGGTCTGGTTCAACTTTTCGGGTTCAATTCAACAAGCATTTCTTAAGCATCAGAGAATCTGGTTCAGTTACCATCTTTATATTTATGACTTCTATGGTCTTGGATGGAACTCTCTAGGTGCCAGTAAAGTGAGGGATTTAGATTCTATGACTTCCATGGGTCCTTCCAGCTCTAATTGTATGATTCTACATGTTAAGCATTCTGTTAGGCCTTACATATACAAGGACAAAAATGAAAGAATTCCTGCCCTCGAGAAGCTTCTGTTCCTTGTATAGATGAAAGAACAGATGCATAAGGTGGCACAGTGGATAGATACCAAAATTGCTGTCACAAAGACTGAGTTTAAATGTGCCCTTGGACATTTATTAATTATGTGACTGGGAAGACACAGCTGTCTGCCTCAGCTTCTCATATGTAACAAAGAGGTGATAATTATAGCACTTTCCTACCAAGGTCATTATAAGGATAAAAGTGAGATAATCTTTGTTAGATGCTCTACAAACCTTAGAATATTAAATAAATTATAAAGTTGAAGTGCGATTAGTTAAGATCACATAGCAAATGTGAGATTACGTGGTAAATGGCCATGAATTAGAACTAAAACTCAAATCAAGGTCTCCCTGTCCTGTTTTAGATAAATGAGTCTGTGAAGTTCAGGAAAGGTTGAGGGAGGAGAGAGAGAAAGAAGAGGCAGTGAGAGGCTATTGGAACAATTTACATCTGCATTGAGTGGGGTTGAGGACATCATCAGATTGGATGACCCATATGATCTCATGTCCCCAAAATAGTGGGATTAGGAACAAATGAAATAAGAGAAGGACCCTCCATTCTAAAAAACAGTAAATTAACATGAGACGTGTCCCAACGAGATAGTGAAGAGGTGGCTCGAGGGGTAAACAAATTGCTGAGAAGATCCCTTTGCTTCCCAAAAGCAAAGCTGACTCAGACTTTGAGGGAGGGAAGATGGATTTGTTCTGAGACAATGCCACCTGCTGGTGCCTTGTAGCATCCAACACAGCCCTTTGATACAGACATCAAAATTAAATTGGGGAAGAAGAGGATTTCCTTGGATGCTTTCTTCCCTAGGACTTGTCTCTGAAACTTGAAACAATCTACCACTTTGCAGATTCTTCAACAGCTTCTCATTATCCCAGACACCATGTCAGTCTGCAGCAACTTGGTGCAAGGCAACGAAATTCGACAAACACATTTAATAAGTGCTATTGCAGTAGTTTCCAGGAAGGTAAATATCATGTTGTGTGGAGGTGTCAGACATGTAGGTCCAGACATGAAGCCCGAGCAGATTAAAACGTCACTGAGAAATATTTAACCAAACTTTAAAGATATAATGAAGCACAGATTCCTTTATATTTGAAAACTAAGTAAATTTTCAGCCTTCGGGGATACTTATGCCCTCATTTCATTTGAATTTGGCACCGCTGGTATAAAGAAGAGCTGAAATTAAGCCTTGCCTCTGACCCTGGCGTGTCTTTAAGGTTATAAATTACAGAACAGTTGGGTATCTAGAATGGTTCAGACATTTTTCCTCACCAGAATTCTCTTTCTGTTGTTGTTCAGTCATTTCAGTCCTGCCTGATACTTCATGACCCCATTTGGGATTTTCTTGGGAAAGATACGGGAGTAATTTGCCCTTTCCTTCTCCGGCGTCTTTTACAGATGAGGAAACTGGGAAAAACAGGGATATGTGACTTGCCTATAGTCACACAGCTAGGAAGCGTCTGAGACCTGATTTGAACTCAGGAAGATGAGTCTTCTTGGCTCCAGGCCCAGGATTTTATCCATTTAACCACTTAGCTGCAGCAATTAAATCACAGGTCCAATTCCTATTTCTAACTAGCTGTATGTAAAGATACCTGCCTTTTCTTAAAAAAAAAAACCCTCAAGTTTTTCCTTTACTCCTCTCTCCCCATAACCAGCAGCATAATGACACAGCTCCTCTGTGTCAGGAGCCTGCAACAGCTGACTATGGCAGTGACATATCAGGGTTGAGTATAAATTTGACTCTAATTTTGTCTCCTTTGTGAAGACTGGATTAAATGATCTCTGTACCACATTCACTATCATTTGGAGCTAATTATCTCCAGTCGTGTTAGTCTCATTTTTGATGGTTTTGATTTGAACTTTGTTTTCATCAAAACAATGGATGTATTTATGTGGAAATTATATTTGAGCACATCTAATATTTTTGGCCATTGCTTCACCCCTTTCTCTAGGATGCTCTTGCCTTCGATTTTGGAAAATCCTGTTCTAACTCCTGGAGAGGCTGAGGTGAGAAGATTTCTTGAGTTGCAATGGGCTATTAATAATAGTGAATCCCACACTAAGTATAGTGTTAATGCCCCTAAAGTGGAAGAGGAGATCACCAGATTGTCTAAGGAAGGACAAAATGGCTCGGCAGGTCAAAGCTACTGTGCCAGCTAGAGGGCCACTTAGCCCATGAGTAGCATCTGGGCTACTAAACTTGTAGATTGGGTGACATAGGGACACCTGTTGTTTTTTTTTTTTTTTCTTTAAATCTGACCTACTATGTGCAGAGAACAGTGTTAGATGCTGGAGGAGACAAAAAAATTTAGAAAAAGCCCTCAGTCTGCAAGACTATAAATACAGATGGCTATAATGTTATTTGTCCTTCATTTCAAAGAGGACTAATGACACTGTGAAGGGATCTCTTGACTTGGCATGAATTGGGTTTAAGTGTGACAGAAGTATGCAAAGTGATCAGCTTCATTATCTTCTCCAGAGTCAGCAAAGTCCAGGCAAGACAAAAGCTTGGAGAACTGGTGATGGCTAAGATGCGATGGATGACCTTGGTATCTCCAATATCTGACTTGGAGCTTGCTCTAAGCACTCCATAACATCTGCTTCAATGATTTTCATGACTATTGGAACAAATTGTACTCACCTGCCCATCCTACCAGGGGTAGTTTTCATATGCTTCATATGCTAGAAGGTAGACATCCCCCTAACTCAGTTATGGGTTTGAAGTCTGTTGGTTCCCCTTAACTTGTTACTGCTGAGATAGTTATGCTAGGATGCAGCCATGCTACAGCTTCTTGGAGCCACAGGTGAGAGCTGGGTAGCAGATTGATACAAAAGGTGGATGAGCAGCCCTTGGCAGCCTTTACAGGAAGGGTGCTAGTTTTCCCTGAACACCCCATGTACCCTGATAACTATAATGCACATAAACTGAAGACATTCATAATAGCATGACATTCCTCTCAAACTTGTAAGAGGGATAATGAATATATAGAAAAGGCTTGTGAACCTGAATTTGAAGCCAGAGGGCCTGGATTCCCATTCTGTTTCTTCCCCTTACTTTCTGTAAGACCTAAAGTTAGCATTCTTCTCCAGGGATTTGTTTTCTTCCAGCCTCCCAGGGCTTTCTAGCTCTAGTTCTATGGTCTTAAAGCACTATACAAATGTAAGCTGTTCTTATTAAAGGAGCATTAGAAAATTGAAAAGTCAAGTACTATGTCATATCCCAGGGGAAGCTCATTACCAATTATATGAATCAAAAAAAGACTTCATGGAGGATAAGTCATTTGAGTTAGGCAGCAAGATTAAGAAGTCAGTGAAATCTGTATTTAGTTCCCTAACAGCTCACCTTCATCCCTGTCTCCTTCCCTTGATACCTTCCTTCCTCATCCCCTGCACCTGGTGCTGACATCTGGATGACCAGGGCCCTCATTTAGGCTTTTTGTCCCCAACTAAATAGAGCTCCTGACTCTGAATTTCTCTCTTTCCATGCCATCAATATCTGTTCCCATTCAACTGCCATATGGAAAGGATGTGATAAATTAATTTGCTTCTAGGGGAAGCTAAATCATAAGATCAGGGAATATCAGCTCTAGAAAGAAACTTAGACATCATTCTCATTATACAGAGGAAATGGAGGTCCTGAAGGTCTGAGAAAGACTTAATATGTTATCCTCCTGAGGGATTTTAATTTTAATCTAAGGGAATTGAGCTATCAGGCTGGGTTGTAATCCTGTGGGAGAGATAATTATGGACTTCTGGAGCCTATCCAGTGCCCCTCAACATTATACCATCTGTCAGTTATATACTTTACCTACTCACAGAGCTGGCACTATACTAAGCTTGGGACACAAAAACAAAATTGAAGATAGTGCCAATTCTCAAAGAGCTTACATTCCAGTGGAGTAGACAACACAAAGGCAAAGGGTGGCTAGGAAGGTGGCTACAAGTTTTTGATTTGGAAAGTTACAGGTTTGGCATTATTTGACAAAAATTGCTGGGAAAATTGGAAATAGTGTGGCAGAAACTAGACACCGTACACCAAGATAAGGTCAAAGTGGGTTCATGACCTAGGCATAAAGAATGAGATTATAAATAAATTGGAAGAGCATAGGATAGTTTACCTCTTAGACGTGTGGAAGAGGAAGGAAGTTATGACCAAAGAAGAACTAGAGATCACTATTGACCACAAAATAGAAAATTTTGATTATATCAAATTGAAAAGTTTTTGTACAAACAAAACTAATGCAGACAAGATTAGAAAGGAAACAATAAACTGGAAAACATTTTTATAGTCAAAGGTTCTGATAAAGGCCTCATCTCCAACATATATAGAGAATTGACTCTAATTTATAAGAAATCAAGCCATTCTCCAATTGATAAATGGTCAAAGGATATGAACAGACAATTCTCAGATGAAGAAATTAAAAACTATTTATAGCCATATGAAAATATGCTCCAAATCATTATTAATCAGAGAAATGCAAATTAAGACAACTCTGAGATACCACTACACACCTGTCAGATTGGCTAGAAGGACAGGGAAAGATAATGTGGAATGTTAGAGGGGATGTGGGAAAAGAGAGACACTGATATATTGTTGGTGGAATTGTGAACACATCCAGCCATTGTGGAGAGTGATTTGGAACTATGCTCAAAAAGTTATCAAACTGTGCATACCCTTTGATCCAGCAGTGTTTCTACTGGGCTTATACCCAAAGAGATACTAAAGAAGGGAAAGGGACCTGTATGAGCCAAAATGTTTGTGGCAGCCCTATTTGTAGTGGCCAGAAACTGGAAAATGAATGGATGCCCATCAATTGGAGAATGGTTGAGTAAATTGTGGTATATGAATGTTATGGAATATTATTGTTCTGTAAGAAATGACCAGCAGGATGAATACAGAGAGGACTGGTGAGACTTACATGAACTGATGCTGAGTGAAATGAGCAGAACCACGAGATCATTATATACCTCAACAACGATATTGTATGAGGATGTATTCTGATGGAAATGGATCTCTTCGATAAAGAGATCTAATTCAGTTTCAATTGATCAAGGATGGACAGAAGCAGCTACATCCAAAGAAAAAACACTGGGAAATGAATCTAAACTACTTGCATTTTTGTTTTTCTTTCCAGGTTATTTATACCTTCTGAATCCAATTCTCCCTGTGCAACAAGAGAACTGTTTGGTTCTGCACACATATATTGTATCTAGGATATACTGTAACCTATTTAACATGTAAAGGACTGCTAGCCATCTGGGGGAGGGGGGGAGGGAAGGAGGGGAAAAATTGGAACAGAAGTGAGTGCAAGGGATAATGCTGTAAAAAATTACCCTGGCATGGGTTCTAGCAATAAAAAGTTATTAAAAAAAAAAAAAGAAAGAAAAAAGTTACAGGTTTGGTGAATAGAGTCATATAGGAATGGGATGACAGTCACTTTCCAACAGCAATGACAATATTATTTGGGATATGGTTCCAGAATTGGAAGGGAAGGGGAGGATAGTACTGAATGTAATTGCCATGTATTGGATTGGACCAGGGAAGAAATCGCTCAGCAATAAGGGGAAGAATGAATAGCGCTAGCCTGGATTGATATACAGTCAGTGCTTTGTAGCTAAAATCACTGTCAATTCAGAGCTGGAAGGGATGTAAAAAGATTGAATGATTTACTCATGATCACAAACATAGTAAATGGAGGATTTGGGATTTAAACCTAGGTTCTCTGATAAGAATTCAGCATTCTTCCCATGCAAGCACAAAGCTCCTGCCTGGTTCTTCATGTTTCCCTTCATCTGAGGTTTTTTCTGCTTTTTAGAACAACTCCTGTTTTTGAGTTGGGCCAGGGTCCCTTAATCCATTTCTCCCTCTTCTGAGCTGCTCTTGTGTCAATGCCTGGGGCTCCAGTCATAAGCGGAGACAAGAGAAACCAAAAATCAATGACACTGAAATAGTAGGCAGGTCAAAAGTAGTCAAGTCAATAAAAATTTATTTTTTGTTGTTTAGTTGTATCCACCTCTTTGTGATCCCAAAATAACACAAGGTTTTCTTGGCAAAGATACTAGAATGGCTTGTCTTCCTACAGCTCATTTTACAGATGAAGAAACTGAGGCAAATAGGAGTGAGTGGACTTGCCCAGGATTACACAGCTAGTAAGTGTCTGAAACTGGGTTTAAATTCAGGAAAATGTCTTCCTGACTCCAGGTCCAGCTCTCTATACACAGAACTACCTAGCTACTTCCAACATTTATTTAAATACCTACTATGCTGTAGGCATTGTGCTAAGGATTCAAGACACAAAGAAAGGCAACTAAGGAAATTGTAACAGAAGAGAAAGGCAAGTAGGGCCCAATTCTAATTTTCAAAGAGTTATCATCATCTTTGAAATTCTATATTTCCTGTTCTAGTTGATTAACTTTTTAAAAAATCTTGTTTTCTTGGATGGTTTTAATTTTTTAAAAGTTTTTCCTCAGTGTCTCTCATTTGATTTTTAAATTCTTTTGAATTCTTCTATAAATTCTCTCTGGGCAGGGAGCCATTTGCCATTACTCTTTGGAATAGAAGTGGGTTCTTTTGTTTGTTTCTTTGTTTGTTTTGTTTTTGTAATTTCAGTGACCTCCTCTTAAGCCAAACTCCTCTGAAGCTGAAGTTTCTATGGTGGGGTTCTTTCTTCTTTGCTGGATCATTTTTTAAAAATAAGAGGTATTAGTGTAAGCATCTCTAATCTAAATCCTGGGGAGATGGTGCCTCTAGCTCTACTTCAGCTCTTCACTCTGACCTGGAACCCCAAACCAAGAGCTCCAGCCTCTAGCAAGTGCCCACAGCCAGCAATATCCCTACCCCACTGCCTATGCACTCCCGGTGTGCTGGTTCCTTTTCACCCAGGCCACATTTCTGCAGCACAGCTGGGCCTGGCAGTTGGGAAGAAGTAAGTCTATGAGGTTTCTGCTGGGGTTCTAACCATAGCCAGCTAGCCCCAGGGGTCCCCACTAGATATTTCTATGGAGCTGGCCCAGAGAGGTTTGCGCTTCACACAGGTTAATCCTGGCATGGAGTCTTCTGTGGATCTTCTTGGGATGTACTTGGGTTCTGGTTCTGCCCAAGTCTTCTTGATTTTTCACCAATCTATGTTTATTCTGAGGTGTAAATTTATTCTATTTGTGAGGGAAATCTAGAAAGCTTGAAATTTATCTACCTACTTCTCCACTTTCCCAGAATCTTCCCTCAAAGTTATTCTTAAAACAAGATTGATATTACTTTAAGTGGAAGCAATAGGATATCATCCAGAGTCTAGGATAATAATCACTTGAAAAACCCTTCTCCTACTTCTGGGCTTGTCTCTGGTTATTATGGGAAAGAAGCCAATCCTAGAAGAACTGATCTAAACTTGACAATTGGGGACATTTGTTATGGGCAAGGAGAAGAGGATCAATAGCAAGTCATAATCCTGATCAGCCTAACATTTGGGGATAAATGGACATGACATGAAAATAACAACACAAATAGAGAAAATGAATTTATAAACAGAAATTGGACCCGTAAGTGGAGGATTCAAGAAAATACACTTCAGGGCTCCTTTCAACAGTGAGCACCCTACCTCAATTCCTTCCTGCCTTACACTCTAGTATTTTAAATAGTATTTGATTTACAGAACTTCATTTGAATATATAGTTCTATCTTGGTGAAATGAAAAGAGGACTTTGTTGAAAATGAGGAGACCTGCTCTCTGGTCCTTGTTCTGAAACTAGTTACTAGTGACATTGATGAGTCACACTACCTCTTAGTTTCTTCCTATGTACAAAGTAATAATTACTTCTCTCCCTACCTGGAAGGGATGTTGTATGAATCAAATGAGACATTGGGCACAAAATAGCTTTGAAAGTATAAAATGTTCCATAAGGTGTTATTACTATTGCATAAAGCAAAGATCCTGCTGTCCACATACAGTGAGAAACAAGGAGGTGGTTGAAAGGAAAAGAAGGCAATTTTTCTCTTTTAAGAAAAGAACTAAATCTAATTTTTACCCTTCCCCCACCCGCAGAAGGAATAAGGGCAGAGAACAGAACTTTTCCTTGGCATTTTGGCCAGAAACACTGAATGGAAAGAATTGGTGGGTAAATGAAGGAGGGGGTATGGAGAGGAGCGGTTAGTAGGTGGTTGTTGGGAGGTGGGCTGTGGAGCTGAGGGAAGGATATGAAGCCTGCTGCTCTTTGAGGCTCTTTTTAGAGGAAATGCCAAGTCTCCTGGCAGTTAATAGCAATGACAGCATTAATGGGCATGTTGGAGAGGCTGTCTGCATGAGAAGAGAGACCACAACCTCAGACTTGGAATTGGTGGAAGACAAAGACAGTGTTGGGACACCCAGAAAAGGCTGGTATTTTATCCACAAAATATATATCACCCCTTCCTTTTCCTAAAAAGAAGCCCTCCCCTCCTGAACCCCATTCATGAATTCCCACTCAGATATAATGCCTTCTGATTTTGTTCTTTCTTTACCTCTACTGAATTGACTAATAATATTTTTCTTCCTAAGAAAGGAATGCTTCTTTGGACATGGAGAGGGAGTAGGAGGGATGGGGTTCTGCAGAGAAAGGAGCAGGCCCTTGTGGCTTCTGCTAGTATGACTCTGACAATCAGTCTGTCCACAATGTAAATGAAATGCCTCTTTCCTGCAGAGTCCTAGGCTAGGAGCTGTGCAGAGGAGCCAGAAGTCTTCATTCTCAAGGTATTCTAGTCTCATGAGAGAGACTTGGATTCATTCACTCATTTATTCAACAACATTTATTAAGGCCTATTCTATGCAGAATCCCAGTCTAGAATTTGGGGACTGGAAAGAGGGGGGAGAAAATAACAGCCTTTGAGTTGGGATAAGGAAAAAAACAAGTGAAAACAGCTCCATATTAGATTGTTTTCTCTTTAACAAGCTATGTCATTTAAAAAATCTTTTTATTTCGGTGTTTGAGCATCACATTGGACCTTGCACATAGTTGAAGTGAATTGTTCAGAGTTGAATTAAAAGCACTAGGTGGAACGGAAGAATGTTTTACTCATAGTAACCTTTGGGGAAGAAACTTCAGTGAACTTCCAGTCTAATGAGACACTCAATTCATTCATTCACTCAGCATTACACATATACTAAGTCTACTGTTGGGCAGTCCTGTGCCAGGAACTAGGAGGAGGACTCAGAAATCTACTGGGGACTAGCAGTCTAATAGGAGATTCCATGCTTTCAAGTAGCTTCTAGTAATCAAATAACTATATCACTAATTCATTAATTAAATAAAATTATATATTTAATTATTAAATAATAATAATGTTAAATAATAATAACAAACATGGCATGGATAGATAGTCTCAGAATCAGAAAGACTTTGAGTTTAAATACTGTTTTTGATACACACTGGTTACTCTCCCTGGGCAAGCCCTTTAACCTGTCAGTGCCTCAAACAATTCTTTAAAACTATAAATTTCATTGTAATTGTGGATCTTCTTTAGAAGAAGGAATGTTTTCAACCAAAGCTCCCTCTACTGGTAAAATAATAATAATAAAAAAATCTAGACCCCAAACAAACAAAATCCCATGAAATTGAGTATATAGTGAATGAATGAATGAAAAAGAATTTGTCAAGCACTTAATATATGTCAAACACTATCCTAAGTCTGGGAAATAAAAACTAAATAAAGTAACTTCCTTCAAGGAACTGACATTCTAATGAGTGAAACAAAACACAAAGGAAATGGTGGTCAGAAAGGGACATTTTGACTTGGACAGTGACAAGGATGTAGAGGCCATCTCAGAAAGAGAAGTGGATTGACATTCTCTTTCCAATAACAATGACAGTAGTTACTGGATTATGATCCCAGAATTGGGAGGGATATAGGCCTGACGGAAAAATTGGGTGCAAGGGACATTCACAAGGCATCAAGGTGTCTAGGGAGGAGATGGCTCAGGAATAAGGTGAAACATTTCTATAATCATCAGCCTGATCTGATATAATAGATCACATGAGGCATTTGTTAAGGAGAACAATTAATCGTGCCTTAGGGAGAGAGTTGGAGGTGAAAGGTCTAAATCTTTCAGGACTTGGTATCTGGTCCATCAGACACATTATCTTATCTGAGCCTTAAAATTACTCTGTGGGATATATCCTATGGCTATCAATATCCCCATTTTGCAGATTAGGAGAATTCATCTGTACAATGCAATTGGAGAGACAAAAGGGAATCTTTCGGAACACTTTCAAAAAACTTAATTTGGAGGTTGAACAATACACAATGGACTCTATTGTCTAAAATTCTATAAACTTGGTTTTTCCCTTAATTAACGTCCTATATGCACACGGACCTGCTGACAATAGTAGCACATAAAAAATAGCACATAAACCCAGGACTAGCCCTAATAATTAGAATCTTTTTGGCCCCTAAGACAATCAAAATGGTCACTGTACTGAATCTCATGTTCCTCCACTTGTTAAACTGGAGTTTCTGGCTGCCTCACCATCACTGTCAGCATTATTCTCAGTCCTCTGCTGGCTTAGAGGTTTGTTTATCCTGGATTCTAAGCCCATTTTTGGTGTTGGAGAGCTAGAGAAAGGGAACATCTGCAGGGTTAGTCAACATGGGAACTGGAATTATTTGACTACCACCTGTCAGCACCATGGCCAAGGGGTGTTAGCAAAGACAAGAGTAGTGGGCTAACTCGGTGCTATAGAAGGGGAAAGCACTGAACACCCAAGAGCTGAGCTGCATTGTATTTCTCTTACTGTCACCAAAAGTATAAAATGTGAGGACATAAGGAGGAGGACTCTGCATTTGTCTACAACAAACTGGCCCTCAGCTGTCTTATGACAATACCTCATCTTGGTGTGGAGGAATCCCTGGGATCT
This sequence comes from Antechinus flavipes, assembly GCF_016432865.1. Classification (NCBI taxonomy): domain Eukaryota; kingdom Metazoa; phylum Chordata; class Mammalia; order Dasyuromorphia; family Dasyuridae; genus Antechinus; species Antechinus flavipes. The sequence continues at coordinate 537,314,411 of NC_067399.1, forward strand.
CAAAGACTATGCCAATAGAACACAAGCTTTAGTAATTTCTAGCAGTCTGGAAAGCCTTCAGCTATGGTTCTAGCAACAGACAGGGCTTGATAGCCACAGACTAGCCTAGCTAAATATGGAAAAACTTATTGCCAGGAGGCAATAGGGTGATTTATTCTTTGGCAATGGCAACACAAGAAGTAAAGGAAAATGCCCTTAAACTTCTTCATTGAAAGCAGTAAATAAGTAGAAAAGAGGGGAATCCCAATTTTAGGCTCTTTACACAAATTAATTATTGGTACTCTAAACATGAAATCCTTACCTAATGACCAATGGGTCACATCTTAAGAAGGTAAACAGATGCCATGATGAGTACTTCTCACTCTAAAATACTGCAAACACATAGGACAAAAGACCTATGTTGCCTCAGGCACCTGACTTGTCCCACTCATGAGCTTACCTATTTTTGTTCCTGTAAATATGTGCTTACTCTCCTCCATAGATACTATGTATTTTAATGAATGGGTATACAGTTATATTTTGATTATTTCCTTGAGTAAATTTCAAGATTATTCTTGTTTTTACTTTCTCAGTTAGTAAATGTTTCATGTTAAGGATCATTATGAAAATTTTATGTAAATGGGAAGCACATTAGTGGTGATGATTTAGGAGCTGTAGTGGGCCCTCAGGGCCCTCAGAGAGAGTTGTAGTTGAAAAGAAGCTGACTGGCTTCTGCCCTGAAAAAACTCTTCGCACTTGCATTTGTGAGTACAGATTGGATATAAGTGAACCAGACCTCTCAAAAAGAAGGGGAGGCAGTGCAGAGGCTATAATTGAAATCATTTCTGTGTTTCACATTTCCAGTGTGAATGGCTCTGTGTCGCACCCAAACTACACAGAGATGTTGTTCATTTGAGCCAGCTGACTTGAATTCATCAAAAAAGATATAAGGAAATTGCAGCTAAATAGTTCTTCTTGGAAAGGCAAATTTAGGAATCCATAGAGTTGCTTCTATTATATATCAAAAGCAATAAAAAAAATATCATTTCATGGACTACTTGACCAACTACTTGACTTCTTTGCAGTGCTCAAGGTAAGCACTTTTTTTAAAGATCATCACAGACGTGGTTCTCTTCGACAGTGATATGATTCAGACCAGTTCCAATGATCTTATGATGAAGAGAGCCATCTACATCCACAGAGAGGACTGTAGGAACTGAGTGTGGATCACAGAATAGCATTTCACTCTTTTTGTTGTTGTTTGCTTGCATTTTGTTTTCTTTCTCATTTTTTTCCCTTTTTGATCTGATTTTTCCTGTGAAGCATAATTGTATAAATATGTATACATATATTTCTACCATATTTAACATATATTGGATTACTTGCCTTCTAGGGTAAGGGTGGGGTGAAGGGGGGAAATTGAAACACAAGGTTTTTCAAGGGTTAATGCTGGAAAATGCATATTTTGAAAATAAAAACCTTTAATAAAAACATTTAAAAATAGACCATCATAAAGATAATAGCAGTTGTAGGTCACAAACTTTACAAGATCCTCTGATCCAAATCAACATATGCATTGATATGTGAAGTCACAGTACTGAACAGAGAAAAATATGGAGTGAGGGGAATATTTGGAAATCAATAAGGGAAAGAAAGCAAAATTTAATAGATACAAAAGTTTCCAATCTGTATATCATGAAAAAGAAGACAGCATTATAGTTGTTACATTGTGTATTCTTATTCTTATTACTATTATATATTAAAGAAAGAATTGGGTATAGCTGGCATCTCCCAAAAAGAAATTAACAATATCATAATGATCAAGAAATAACATTTTTGAACCAGATGTCATGTCAGTTTTTTATGCTGAGAAATGGGACTGGATAAAGGAAAACATTGTTTTTTGACTAGCCTAATTTCTCAACTAATCCAGCTCACCTCAAGAGCACTTACAGATAAAACTGGAAGGACAACAAATAGTCCAAAAAGTAAATGAATCTGCCAGGTTTTCACAATGATTTATTTCCAACATTAATGATACCAGAACCACCACACTTGGGCTCTAACATCATAGATCTGGAGGTGCTACCTAAAGAGTGGAAATGGCATTTAAGAAAACATAAATGGGAAAAGCAGCTGGATTAGACCAAGTACACATGGAAAATGTCCATATTGGAGGTGACCCAATTTTAAGGGCATTGAGAGATGTATTCTCAAACTCTGAAGAAGGGAAAGGTACCAAAAACATGGAAAATGTCTTTGATTTTATTATTGAAAAAAAAAAACAACCAAGAATGTATCCATAAATATTGATCTATATATTTACCTTTCCATCTACATAAAAATTTTATGAAAGTAATCTACCATCCCATTAAGGTTTTCCTTGATAAAAAAAAATTAGTTTTTTGCAAGATTTATTACACAGAATTTATTGCACAGAAGACTACCTCTTCTCTTTTTTAACCATAAAATTACCTTAAAAATGTATACAATATAAGATATAACTGTATTTGTTATCAATTATAAAGAAGCATTTAATTTAATAGGGCAAAATGCTGCCTTAAAAATTTTCTCCAATAGTGTCCCTCATGCATATGTTAATATAATACAAGAGTTCTTGACAAATGTATCCACAGAGATAATTCTATTCACTGGCTCTCTGAATATTGATGTTGAGCCAGGTATAGATCAGGACAATGTAATTTCACCAAGACTGTTTACCACTGTCATGAAGGATTCCAGGGCAGCGTCCAAATAGAAAAAAAAAAAATCCTCTATAGATGATGAGACTTTCCTGATTCTCATGTTTACTGGAAGCTATTATGTTGCTTGTAACAAGTCCTAGGCAGAGCCTTTTAAGTAAAATCCATATGCACTCAAAAGAGTTTAGCCTAATATTGGAAAAAGCAAGTGGATGAATAATGTCTATCAGATTATGATTTCACATGGATAGTGTACAGAACTCATCTATCTGTCTGTCTGTTGTCTGTCTACACACACATACACACACACACACACATACACATACACATGTATATACTTTTATATATATGGATGATGTCTTAAAACTTCTCTATCTGCAGCACTATTTCTGCTCATGAATAGAAACATGCCTTGGGCAGACTTTCTCTTCCCTTTTTTCTGGTTTTCAAATTTTATTTTTATAAGATTTTGATTTCCAATTTTTTCTCCCTTCCTCCTTTCCTTCCCCTTTTCCAAGACAGTAAGCAATCTGATATAGATATACATGTACAATCATATTAAACATATTTCCACATTGATCATGTTGTAAAAGAATTAGAACAAAAGGGGAAACCATAAGAGATAAAAAAAATAATAAAAATAATATGCTTTAATCTGCAGATTCCAATTGTTCTTTTTCTGAATGTGGATGGCATTTTCTATCAAGAGTCTTTTAGAATTGTCTTAGATCATTCTAATCCTGAGAAGAGCTAGCTATCAAAGCTGATCATTGCACAATTTTGCTTTTACTATGTCCAATGTTCCCCTAGTTCAGCATGCTCTCCTCACTCAGCAGCAGTTCATATAAATCCTTCCAGGTTTTTCTGAAGCCTTGGGCAGTCTTGAATTACTCTAAACCTTTTGATTGTTGTTTAACTTATAGTGGATTCTGACAAAATATATGGGGAGAAGCAGAGAGAGGGAATGAAGATGGGGGAAAAGTGAGTTTTCTAATTTTACCTTTTTGTCAACAATCCTGGTTCTTTGGGGCACTATTGGACAATGGGATGTTCCATGAAGGAGACATTTTTGAATTAGGATGTAGAATTCCTTTTAGTGTGGATTTCTCTGTTGTTTTTCTAAGGCTGGTACAGAACAGTGGGTTGTCATGTATCTGGGGTCCCTGATAAACTTTCTCCAGTGATTTATTTTTTCTCTTTTTTGCAGAAATGAAAATGATTTTTGAAAAATCAACAAAAGACTCTAATCAAAGAATTGTGTTAATTTCAAATCAATGGCTAGAGACAGCAAGGTGGTATAGTGGGTAGAGTTCTTGAGTTGGAGTCAAAATCTAAATTCATATCCTGCCCCAGATACTTGCTCTCTGTGTGATCCAGGCAAGTCACTTGGCTTCTTTCAGCCTCAGTTTTCTCATCCACAAAATGGGGGTGATAATAAGAGTGCCACAGGATTATTTTCAGAATAAATCAAATAGTGTATGTAAAATCCTTTGTAAATATTAAAAGGCTGTATAAATGCTAGTTATTCAAGTCCTGGCACTTAAATTCAGTTCTTTCAATGAAGTACAGTGAAAATCAAGATTTTATTAAGTGCCAACCAATTATATGGCATACAGTACATATTTTTTTATTACCTAAACAGTTGATAATCTCTCCTCATGGTCTGATGAACTCTCCAGAAGTTCATTTCAAAATACTTCCAGGCCCTTCTCAAAATTTAGGCAATGGCTCATAAATAATTCTTTTTTTCCTTTCTCTTCAAAATAGCTTCAGAGCTCAAATAAAGTTTTCATTTCCCCCATGGAATTCTGGAAGGCTTGTACTATGTGTGAAGTAACAAATGTGGGCTTTTAGGAATTTGTTTTAGACTCTAGAAATGGCTCTAATTTTCATGCCTGTCACCTTAGGAAGTAATAGGGCCCATTAGCACTAAATAGCTGTCAATTTGCTTTATCTTTGGATTATTTCTTCTTCTTCTTCTTCTTCTTCTTCTTCTTCTTCTTCTTCTTCTTCTTCTTCTTCTTCTTCTTCTTCTTCTTCTTCTTCTTCTTCTTCTTCTTCTTCTTCTTTTTTTTTTGGTGGGATGAGGCTGCCTAGCTGAGAGGAACAGGTTGGTCTGATTCCATTGTCTCCTGCTGGGCCTAAATATAGGCCGGGACAAAACAAACATTAAGTAAGAGTTTTTGGTGACTTTAATTGTGTTTGTAATGAATTCCTGTGGGTTACTTTTGGCACCAGCAATTATTCCATTATTCTGAGCCCTTTCTACACATTTAAACCACTCCACCCTCAATTCTAAATTCTGGTGCAACAATCATCAAGAACTAAAGAGACAGGCTCCCTGTAGCTCCTGTCCCTGGTTAGCCCCTCTAGTTTAAAAAAAAAATCAAGCAGTCCATAAGTTACAAAGTCAGCCCTGTGCTAAGAAGATGTGATCTGGATTTGATGTAATTCCTGCCTTCAAGGAGTTTAGTCTTGGTAGGGAGAAAGGGAAAAAGGAAAAAGAAGGGAAGGGACAGGGAAAAGGAAAAAGAAGGAAAAAGGAGAGGGAAAGGGAATGAAAAGGAGGAAAGGGAAGTAAAAGGGAGAAAGGAAGGAGAAGAAAAAGAGGGAAGGGAAAGAGAAAGAAAAAAGGAAAAGGGAAATGGGAAGGGGAAAGAGGAAGAAAAAGAAAAAGGGAAAGGGAAATGGTAAGAGGAAAGGGGAAAGAAAAGAGAAAGGGAAAGGGAAGGGGAAGGAAAAGAGAAAGGGAAAGGGAAGGGGAAGGGTAAAGAAAAAGGGAAGGGAAAAGGGAAGAGGAAAGAGGTGAGGAAAGAGAAAGAAAATGGGGGAAAGGGAAGGGGAGGAAGGAAAGAAAGAAAAGTAGCCTTGGTATTATGATCCCCACTATCAATGAGGCACACAGAGATTGAATGACTTGCCTGGGGTCACACAGCTAGTAAGTGTCTGAGACAGGATTTGACCTCAAGTCTGTGTGAATCCAAGACTAGGGTTCTATCTGCTGTACTCCCTAATTACCTTTCCACTCTCCTTCTGCAGGGTCTGTAAGAATAAAAACTTTTTTGCATTTCCTTTTATACTCAATGCTTAGCACAATGCCTTGCACACAGTAAGCACTTAATAAATGCTTATTGACCAGACCACCTCCACAATCTTCTTCTTCTTGATAACACTGCATTGTGTTATTTAATTTTTTAAAGTCTCTTTCCAACCAAACTGTAATCTACTCCAGGATAAGGATCAAGTATTGTCTTTCTCTAGTGCTCCTTATGGCATCCCTGGACTATGCATGTGTGTGCATGTGTAGGTATACATATTATTGTGTGTATGCATATAGATGTATGAAGGTCTTGGGTCTCAGGTCTCAGGCTCACTTACCTGCTTAAGCCACTATTACTGCAATCCTCCGGGGACTAGCTAGGACTGTCTTTTTCCTCAGGCATCCTTGCTGCAGTTGTATTTTTAGTCATGTGCCGCCAAATGAGTTTATTTTTAGAGAGTGCCTTTTGTCTGGGGTGAGTGCAGCAGCTCTGTGGTGGTGACATCAAAGTACATTAGATTTCCCGAATGAGAGCACAGATGGGTCAGTGACTCTTAGCCATTTAATTATTGTGCCTTCTCTCTTCCATCTTAAACAGCAAATTTCTTCATCTGGTGAAATCATCTAATTCTTTGGGACTCTGTTTTCTTGTCTATAAGATGGGAAGAACAGCTGGTATTACTATAGAGCACTTAATATCAGAAGGATATATGGTGAGTGAGAGGAATGAGGATAAAGTTGCATCCTCTACTTTAGTCCTACTTTTCACACTCCAGTTTCCTCCAACATTTGACATCAGGCCGAAATTTTAGCACTATTTACAGCTGATTACCATGTCCAGAGTTGCCTCAGATTTGAGGAACGAGACCCTGAGGTTCAAGTCCCCAAAGCACAAAACAAAATTGTCTTATGAAATTAAGAACAATGCTTCATGAAGAGAAGAAAAAGAAAGAAAAGATAGATGGAGTAGAGGAGAGAAGAAGAGGGGAAGATGAAGAGTAAGGAAGTTGGGAGTAGAGAAAAGGGGGGATAGAAAGAACAGAAAAGAGTGAAGAGAGAAGGAAGAGTGGGAAATATATCATTTAAAATACATACTATCTTTAAAAGGTCCTTAGAAAAGGTATGAAAAGGTGTATGTGGAGGGGAAGGTAGAAGAAGAAAGGAAAGGAAGAAGAGGGAGAGAAAAGGAGAAAGAGAAGACAAAAATGAGCAGAAAGTAGAGAGAAGGAAAGTGGAAATAGAAAAAAGAAATACATGGAGAAAAAAAGAAATAAGCAAAGGAAAGAGAGAGAAAAAGAAGATAAAGAAAAGACTTTAAGAGAGAAAGAAAAAGAGAGAAGAGAGAGAGGAGAAAAAGAAGAGAAACAGAGAGTGGCAGGGAGAGAGAGACAGAGAGAGAGAGAAAGTCTGCCAACCTTGTCTCTGACAATCTCATTATCTTCTCTTTTATAAGCTAAACCTCTGGGTCTCATTTTCCTTCATTGTAAAATGGGGATAATAATACTTTTTCTGTTTTACAATTCTATCCACGTTCAATATTCTCCAATTTTATTTTCTCTGATTTTAGTTTCTAGATATATTAACAAATACATATAGTAAGTCTGTTTAGGTTTATGTGGGAATGTAGAATGGTCAGGACACAGACCTAAAGTCTGGGATGTTGGTGCAGGTAGCACTTCATAATAAAAGCATTGAGGACTAGAAGAGTGGAAGAAAATGGTCTTATGCTCTTAGCCTTTTGTTCTTTTCCACCTTCATTTTCAATTAAAGAGAAACTGATGAAAGAAATATTCTTTTGTAAGGAGGCTTCCATACAATCAACTCCTGTGGAGTGGGATATTTGGAAGGGAAGACTGGTCCATCACCTAAATGAGTTTTAAATAAATGGGTTTCCAATCAGATATGCATTAGGAGTTGCAAGGAATTTCATAATTCTAAATCAAATAGTTGTGTGGAATCATAGACTTTGAATTATCATCATACATGGGCATTTAAAAGAATAGGTTTAATCTTAATCTGTTTTTACTGGTTGCTTGATTGAGTGTGTTGGCTCATAATTTTTGGCTACAAAAGCTGTAGCTCAAATGGAAGGGTCATATGTTCAACAAGGCAGAGAACTAGATATTTTCTTTGATCTGTGTGACTTTTCAAATCTCTCTAAAACAAAAATTATGCACCAAAAATAAAACCCTGGTCTAGGACACTTAGCAATGAAAAGAAGGTTAAAAAAAAATGAACTGATGTTCATTGATCCTGAGATGACTGCAACTTTCCTCTACTTCCCATGCTATTGGCAGTGAGGCTACACTGGCTTAATACATGGCTTTGAACAAAAATCCATCCCATACTCTGGTCCTTCCTCCACCTTTCCAGTGCCAAGGAGATCCTGGTTCCACATGTGGAAGTTTTCTCCATGATAGACATTGCCAAGAGAGGGAGCATACTGGAGGTCATAACAAATAGCAGTTTAGCCCATCGTATCAACATTGCAGAGCTCTGAATTGCTGGTGCAAGGGTGGATAATTCCATGGTACCAATGCTGCAAAGCTCAGAATAGCTGGTGCTGGGGTGGATAACCCTGTAGTAGCATTGCAACAGCTTTGTGAACTATTAGTACTGGTCCAGAGAACTGAGCAACAGAGAAAATGGGACAAGACACCATTGGGACCAGAGAAGAGAGGTAATACAGTTCTCTACTAAGTTTGAAGAGAAGTATTCAGCATCAAGTCTGAGTCACCTCTCTTCTACCAGAAGTCACTTGAGGCAGAGATCTAGGCTAGTGAACTGTGAATTATCCAGGATCCTGATAAAACAAAAACAACAACAAAAACATCCAGGATGAGAGGAAATGGAGGTACATTGAAACCTAGCCCTCAAGGATATCATCATCAGAGAGTGATATAGTCAGAAAGCAAGCAATAATAGAAAAAAGGGGGGAGGAGAGGAAGGAAAAGCTGAAATTACCAAAACTCTGAGGAGGAAGAAAACCCAAAGACCTTGAACATAAGCAGATGAATCAATAGGAAAAACATTTGCAACAGAAGAAAATGTGACCTCCAGATCTAGTAAATGAGTTCAGGCATCTATGAATAAATGCTGTAAAATAAAGGAAAACACTCGATGAGACAGAAGACGCTGGAATTTGAGGAAAACATGGAAACAAACCACATTGTTTCTAAGTAGTTCAAAAAAGAAATGAGAATTATAAAAACAGAATTTATGGTCTGGAGAGAAAAAATAATGGTCTGAGTAGAAAAACTGGAATCTGTGATGGTAAGCCATACTAAAGAAATAAAAGAGAGAATAATAGATTGGGAATGCAAATTCATAGACATAGAGGACAATCTAGAAAATATGTTCACTATGTAAGCAAAATATATTGATCTCAAAGTCAGTATATGTAGAGATCACTTAATGATCATAACTATCTCAAAAGAACTTAATAAGAAAAAAAAAAAACTTAAACACCACAATGCAAGAAACAATAAAAGAAAACTACTTAGATCTACTGAGCACAGAAAATGAAATGCCAATTAAAAGAATTCTTAAATTGCCTCAAAAAACAAACAAACAATCTAGGGTAGCAAACTCCAAGACATACAGTAGTTAAATTTCACAATTCAATTCAAAAACAGGAAGTTATACAAGTCATCAAGAGAAGAACTTTCAAATAAAAAGGAAAGGAAATTTGAATAACATAATACTACTTTGGATCCACCTGAAAATACAGGAGGAAATGAAATGTGTTCTAAAAAGCAATGGAGCTGAGGATGCAGGCCAGGGTGACCTACCCCACAAATCTCAGATTAACTATAAATTTTTTTTTTAATAATTATAACTTTTTATTGACAGAGCCCATGCCAGGGCAATTTTTTACAACATTATCCCTTGTACTCACTTCTGTTCTGACTTTTCCCCTCCCTCTCTCCACCCCTTCCCCCAGATGGCAAGCAGTCCTATATATGTTAAATATCCTAGATACAATATATGTGTGCAGAACCGAACAAGATTAACTATAAATTAAAGAAGACAGAGATCCAATAATAAAGAGAAGTTTGAAATATTTTTAGGAAGAAAACTAGAAGTGAAGAAATTGTTTGCTTCTCAAACATCCCTAGATAATAGAAATGCAGGAGGAGTGGACAAATATATCAGCCAAGGACAGCAACAGCAACAAAGTGATAACAGAGAGATTAGTAAAATACTTTTTTCTAAATATACACAATGAGGAAAGCAATAAAGGCAGAAGGGGTTATAGTGAAGTGGTGATCCTGAGATATTATGGACAGAACCTTCTAATACCCTGCCTACAGGTAAATCAAGATATTTTTGTTTTGTTTTATGGGACAAAATACAATATGGAAGGGTACATGAAAAAGGAGGAGAACATGAGGATAGAGAGGAATATATGATGTGCCTGGGTCAAAACAAGGATTAGCAATGAGAAGAATGTGATCTTTGTAGTCTCAGCAAGAAGAGAACCTGCAGGGGAATGGGTGAGGAAGAATAAAAAAGGGTCAAAATGAAGAGAAAGGAAGAAAGTCTTGCTTTGGTGATAGGAAAGGATTCCAGTGATGAATGCTTCTCTGGATGAAGAAAGATGTTCTGTGATGAATCCAAAAATGCAGAAGTTGCAATTATGCTCCCTGATAAAACAAAAACAAAAATGCAAAAAATCAAAAGGAATAAAAAAGTAAACTATGTTAGGTTGAAAGAAATTAATAAAACAGCAAATCAATGTGAACTTATACACTCTAAATGCCTTTGCATCCAAATTCATAAAGCAAACATTTTAGTTACTAGAAGACATAGACAATAACATATTAATGACAAGAGAGCTCCCTTTCGGTTTTGGATTAAGATAAGAGAAAGACAAACAAAAGAGAAAATATGGAATTGAACAAATTGTGAGACAAACTAGAATTAAAAGATTTATAGCATCTTCTAAATGGGACAACAAAAGAATATATGTATTTATTAGCTCAACACAGAACATTTACAAAAATTGACTATATACTAGGATAAAGAGATATTGCAAACAAATTTTTAAAAGGCAGAAAGTGTTAATACATCCTTTTAGACCACAGTACATGCAAAAATTGTCATTGGTTCAGGGAACATAAACAAAAAATACAGGCCCAAATGGAGACAAGTATAAAAACCCAAATAATGAGTGAGTCAAAGAACAAATCATTGAAACAATAACTATGTGAAAGAAAATTATAATGATGGACCAACATATCAAAATTTCTTGGATACAATTAAAGAAATCCTTTGGAGGAAAATTGATGACCCTATAAACATGTCAATAAAATAGTTTAAAAGAGGATTAATGAATTGCATATAAATTTTTAAAAATTAGAAAGTCAACAAATAAACTGAAGAGCAAAAAAGAGGAAATAAAAAGTAGAGGGGAAATAGATAAATTAGAAACAAAAATAAATAAACAAATAACATAAAAACAATAAACAAAACCAAAATCTCATTCTTTAAAAAGACTAATAAAATTGATAAAACCGTAGCTAATATGATAGGAGAAAAAAGAACAAAAAATTGAATTAATAGCAAGCAATCAAAGTAAAATCACAACAAAACCAGAGGAAAAGAAGAAGAATCAGAATATCGTTCCCAGTTTACATGCTAACAAAACTGAGGACACAAAAGAAATAGAGGAATGCCTTCAAAAATATAAGGTATCCAAACTATTAGAAGACTAGATAGCAATCTTAAATAACCTAATCTCAGAAAAGGAAATAGATCTGATTCTAAATAAACAACCAGTACCCATATTTAATAATTATTCTCAAAATTAAGAAAGTACTTTATCAGAATTCTTTTATGATATGAATATAGTTCTAAAAGCTAAACCACAGTAAGATGAACTACAGAAGGAAAATTCCAGGCCAATATTATTAATGAATATTGACTCAAAAATTACAAACAAAATACTATAAGACAGACTACAACAATTCATTTAAGAAATCCTTCATTAATACCAAATGGAATTTACTTCAAGAATGCAAGGACAGTTCAATATTAGAAAAACAATCAACATAATTATAGTAAAAACCAAAATACCTCAAACCATATGATCATCTCAACAAATAAAGTTTTTTTTATTATTATTATAGCTTTTTATTTGCAAGTTATATGCATGGGTAATTTTACAGCGTTGACAATTGTCAAACCTTTTGTTTCAATTTTTCCCCTTCTTCCCCCCACCCCCTCCCCCAGATGGCAGTCAACAAATAAAGTTTTTAACAAAATTAATTACTCTTTTATGTTTAAAAAAAACTTACAAAGTATAGGTATGACCCTAATTAATATCACAAAAAGGATCTATTTAAAACCCAAAACAAACATCGTACACCATGGGGATATACAAGAACCTTTCCCAATAATGAGGAGTGAAGCAAAGAAGCCTGCTCTCCCCACTTTTATTTAATATAGTACTGGAAAATGCTAAAAACAGCAATAGAACAAGAACAAGAAATCAAAGGAATAAATATAAAGAGAAGATAAAACTGTTCCCCATGATATAATGATACATCTAGAAAATTTTAAGGAAACAACAGGATACTAATACTATAGCATCATTAAAGTTGTAGGCTGCAAAAGAAAATCTCAAAAATCAACAATATCAATATAATATTATATAATACAATAATATAGATAATATTCTATATAATAGATATTATATATCTATATAATAATAAAAACACAAGAAGTAATGATAGAAATGAAAACCCCATACCAAATAACTACAAAACCACAAAGCATCTGGTAATCAACCTACCGAAGTACATAAAAGGCTTATATAGAATAAATTATAAAGTGCTCCTTAAAGAAACAAGTAGTAACTACCTGGAAGACTACCCAGTGTTCATGGCTAAACTGTACCAATGTAATAAAAATGACAATACTACTAATACTTTTTTTACATTATTAATGGTATGCCAATCAAATTACCAAGGGGATATTTTTTAGAACTTGATAAAATAATAACAAATTCATTTGGAGAAGTAATCAAAAGAAATTATGGAAAGAAGTAGTGATGAAAGGGGATCAGCAGGTCTAGATCTCAAAATATGTTATAAAGCAGCTATCATCAAAACCATTTTGTTGTGGTTAAAAAAGAGAGAGAAAGATAAATGGAATAGATTAGAGAATGAGGAATCAGAAAAAATAGAACTCAATAACCCACGGTTTGATAAGGTGGAAAACACAAATGATCTAAAACAAGACTCCTTATTTGACAAAAACTGCTAGTATAATTGGAAAACAGTCTGGCAAAAATTAGGTTTAAAATAACATGCCACTCCATAATGTACTTTAAATGAATATACAACTTTATTTTTTTTATTGCTCCCTCTTTTTTTAAAATAACTTTTTATTGATAGAACCCATAGCAGAGTAATTTTTTACATTATCCCTTGCACTCACTTCTGTTCCTATTTTTCCCCTCCCTACCTCCACACCCTCCCCCAGATGGCAAGCAATCCTATACATGTTAAATAGGTTACAGTATATCTTAGATACAATATATGTGTGTAGAATTGAACAGTTCTCTTGTTGCACAGGGAGAATTGGATTCAGAAGGTATAAATAACCCAGGAAGAAAAACAAAAATCCAAGCAGTTTATATTCATTTCCCAGTGTCCTTTCTTTGGGTGTAGCTGCTTCTGTCCATCCTTGATCAATTGAAACTGAGTTAGATCTCTTTATCGAAGAGATCCACTTCCATCAGAATACATCCTCATACAATATTGTTGTTGAGGTATATAATGATCTCCCTGTCTGCTCATTTCACTTAGCATCAGTTCATGTAAGTCTCACCAGTCCTCTCTGTATTCATCCTGCTATCATTTCTTACAGAACAATAATATCCCATAATGTTCATATACCACAATTTATTCAACCATTCTCCAATTGATGGGCATCCATTCATTTTCCAGCTTCTAGCCACTACAAACAGGGCTGCCACAAACATTCTTGCACATACAGGTCCCTTTCCCTTCTTTAGTATCTCTTTGGGGTATAAGTCCAGTAGAAACACTGCTGGATCAAAGGGTATGCACAGTTTGATAACTTTTTGAGTATAGCTCCAAATTGCTCTCCAGAATGGCTGGATGTGTTCACAATTTCACGAACAATGTATCAGTGTTCCTGTTTTCCCACATCCCTCCAACATTCTGCATTATCTTTCCCTGTGATTCTAGCCAATCTGAGAGGTATGTAGTGATATCTCAGAGTCGTCTTAATTTGCATTTCTCTGATTAATAATGATTTGGAGCATGTTTTCATGTGGCTAGAAATAGTTTTAATTTCTTTGTCTGAGAATTGTCTGTTCATATCCTTTGACCATTTATCAATTGGAGAATGGCTTGATTTCTTATAAATTTGAGTCAATTCTCTATATATTTTGGAAATGAGGCCTTTATCAGAACCTTTGACTGTAAAAATGTTTTCCCAGTTTATTGTTTCCCTTCTAATCTTGTCTGCAGTTGTTTTGTTTGTGCAAAAACTTTTCAATTTGATATAATCAACATTTTCTATTTTGTGGTAAAATAGTGATCTCTAGTTCTTCTTTGGTCATAAATTCCTCCCTCTTCCATGGGTCTGAGAGGTAAACTATCCTATGCTCTTCCAATTTATTTATAATCTCATTCTTTATGCCTAGGTCATGAACCCATTTTGACCTTATCTTGTACGGTGTTAAGTGTGGGTCAATGCCTAGTTTCTGCCATACTAATTTCCAATTTTCCCAGCAATTTTTGTCAAATAATGCATTCTTATCCCAAAAACTGGGTGTTTGGATTTGTCAAACACTATATTATTAAAGTTATTGGCTGTTTTGTCCTTTGAACCTAACCTATTCCATTGATCAACTAGTCTATTTTTTAGCCAATACCAGATGGTTTTAGTAACTGCTGCTTTATAACATAATTTTAGATCTGGTACAGCTAGGCCACCTTCATTTGATTTTTTTTTCATTAATTCCCTTGAAATTCTTGACCTTTTGTTTTTTCATATGAACTTTGTTGTTATTTTTTCTAGGTCATCAAAATAGTTTTTTGGGAGTCTGATTGGTATAGCACTAAATAAATAGATTAGTTTAGGTAGTATTGTCATCTTTATTATATTTGCTCACCCAATCCAAGAGCATTTAATATTTTTCCAGTTGGTTAGATCACACTTAATTTGTGTGGAAAGTGTTTTGTAGTTTTGCTCATAAAGTTTCTGATTTTCCCTTGGCAGATAGATTCCTAAATATTTTATACAATTAGTAGTTACTTTAAACAGAATTTCTCTTTGTAACTCTAACTGTTGGGTTTCGTTAGTGATATATAAGAATGCTGATGACTTATGTGGGGTTTTTTTGTACCCTGCAACTTTGCTAAAGGTATGGATTGTTTCTAATAACTTTTTAGTAGAATCTCTGGGGTTCTCTAAGTATATCATCACATCATCAGCAAAGAGTGATGATTTCGTTCCCTCATTGCCTATTCTTATTTCTTTAATCTCTTTCTCAATTCTCATTGCCAAAGCTAGCATTTCTAATACAATATTAAATAGTAACAGTGATAGTGGGCAATCTTGTTTCACTCCTGATCTTATTGGGAATGGTTGCAGTTTGTCCCCATTACATATGATGCTTACTGCTGGTTTTAAATAGATGCTACTGATTATTTTAAGGAAAAGTCCATTTATTCCTATACTCTCAAGAGTTTTTAATAGGAATGGATATTGGATTTTATCAAATGATTTTTCTGCATCTATTGAGATGATCATATAGTTTTTGTTAATTTGATTATTAATATGGCCAATTATACTGATAGTTTTCCTAATATTGAACCAGCCCTGCATTCCTGGTATAAATCCTACTTGATCGTGGTGTATTATCCTGGGGATGATTTTCTGTAGTCTTTTTGCCAATATCTTATTTAAGATTTTAGCATCAATATTCATTAGAAAGATTGGTCTATAATTTTCTTTCTCTGTTTTCAACCTACCTGGTTTAGGTATCAGTACCATGTCTGTGTCAAAAAAGGAATTTGGTAGGACTCCTTCATTCCCTATTTTTTCAAATAGATTATAAAGCATTGGTGCTAATTGTTCTTTGAATGTTTGGTAGAATTGAATATACAACTTTAAAGATCATAATATAAAAAATGAAAACAAACAAATCTCATACCTCTCACAGCTATGAGTAGAAGATGTATACTTAACCAAATGAGACAGAGGTATTTTCTACAGAAGAGAAAATAAATAACTTTGGTTACTTAAAACTGAAGCTTCTGCATAGACAAAATTAACCTCTGTAGGAAAAAAAGGAAAGTAGTTGAATGAGAAAAATCTTTGTATCAAGTTTCTCTGATAAGAATTTGTTATCCAAGACACATGTCTTGGATATGTGAGGGTACACACACACTCATACATACACAAATTACATTATATGTATATGCATTACAAATAGCCATTCCCCAATAGCTAAGTGATCAAAGGATAAGAACAAACAGTTCTTAAAGAAATCCCAATTTACAACCCTATGAAAGAATACTCTAAAGCATTAGATTTATATTATTAGATTAATTAGAGATAATTATTATCTAATAATTAGAGAAATCAAAACAACTTTGAAGTTTCACCTCATCCTACAAATTGGCAAAAAACCCCAAAATGACGATACTACACAACGAACGCCCTTTTTGTGGAATTATAGGCCCATTAATGTATCACTGGTGGAATAAGAAAATAATACAACAGTTTTGGAAAACAATTTGAAATTATGTAAATAAAACTACTAAAATGTCCTTAACCTTTGAACCAGAGACTCCATTACTGTGCTTATATCCCAGGAAAACCAGTGATAAGAAGAAAGTCTCCATCTATACCAAAATATTTATAGTAATGTTTTTTATAACATAATAATATAATATAAGTTATAATATAATAAAATATAATAAACAAATAATAACAATTTTATAATAAAAACAAAATTGATATCTATCAATTGTGGAAAGGCTAAACTAATTGTGGTATATGGATGTAATGAAATATTACCATGCTATAAGAAATGATGTGTGGTGAATACAGACAAGCATAGAAAGAGTGAAGTAAATAAAGTCATGAAAATAATGAACAATAACTACAACAATATACATTGAAAAAATATACATCAAAAAATGAAAGTGAACATACCAAAATTACAAAGATTAAGCATGAACCTCAATCTACTCCTTCATGGAAGTGGGAAGTCTACAGATATTACATATTGCTTAGTTCTGAAATTTTTCAATGTATTGTTAATTTTTTCCCCTCCTTAAAAACAATTGCTATTTAAGATGGCTCTGTCTGGGAGGGGGTAGGGGAAAATACTTGGGATAATGATGATAATATAAGAAACAGAAGTCATAAGTAAATACATTTTTTTGGTTTAAATCTATAGTTTCCCCTGTCAGATAAAGCTGTCTTGCTCCTTCACCCCATCAAATGCAAAAGAGAAAAGCATCTGATCCAGAAGAGGCAAAATAACTGAAGGCTGGTGAACAGAGAACAGCTCGCCAACTGCAAAGGTAGCAAAATGTACAGCAACCAACACAAGAGTGGAGGTGCAACATGGAGCAGAAAACAAGCAAGAACAATTCAATGATATGGTCAGAAAAATTAGCAAGTAACTTCAGTTAGAGCATGTATCTAGCTAAATGCTCCCCTGGATGGGTGCCTTTCATGCATATGCACTGGCCCCATAGGCTCCTGACACGTGCCAGTCCAGCCAGGTACTTTGGCCATACGTGTTTCTTACATGTATGCTTTCCAAACATATTCCCTGGTCATGCATGTTCTCTTCACATCCCGTTCCCCCGATGTAACCTGAGAGAACATACATCTTAAGTAGTAGCGAGGAGGTCCTGTGGGAACAGTTTCCAGCTTGGTTGTCTCTAGTCTTAAGTCGTGGAGCCTTATGATTATTCAGTGGCTACAGAACCAGAATTAGCTTGGTAGGAACAGGAGTGCAGCATTCTGGTTTGGTTACACAAGGATTTAGGAATTCCTTCTCAGGAGATATGAATGAATGGCTTGGGCTGCAGCATATCATCTGCTTCTAGCTCTGAGATCCCTGGAAAATAGGGGGAGTTCCAACAAATAAGCCAAGGTGCCACAAAAGGCCAGTTGGGCCAAGGAATTAGTTCCTTAAAGGGACCTATTTGGGATGTGTGCCCCAGGTATCATTGCTAGTCACTGTTTGCCTTCAAGCAGAAAGGGGGGGGGGGCACCAAGAATGTAGAGGATAAAGTATGATATTTGAATAAATATCTTTTGTTTTGAATTAATATATCTTCTGGCTACCTGGTAAAGGTAAACACATTTGTAGGAACTCATAAACTATGGGTTTGAGTGGGTATTGATCCATAAAGGATCTTAAATCAGAAATAACCCATTTGTGAAGAGATGCCCCAGGTGCAACATTTTTAATGTTGTTTAAAAGGCCAAAACTTCTTTTCAGAGTAGAACATAAAAGCCAGAAACACTTTAAGAGAATAAAGCCACCTCCTTCCATGCATAAAGCCTGCTTTTTAAATTCTTGAAGTTTCACTTACACCCTGTTTCTTATGCCTCTGATTTCCCGTGGACCTTCTAAGGATGGTATGAAATCTAAGGAATATATTTTGAAATCCTGAATCACCAAATCAGTAATAAATCACCTTGTAACATGTATGGTTTGACTCTGTACCCACCCTGGAAAGGTATTCAGCCCAAATGTATTTTCACAAGTGGTTTTTCAAAAGGGCTCTCTGCTGTTTTAATTCTGCTTCCTCCACTCCCTGCCCCCAGAAAAACCTACTGCTTGCCCTCCTTGCCAACTTCACCCTGCCGTCTGACACCCCCTCTTTTTGTTTTGAACCCTCTGGCTCTGGAATTTGAGACAGCTAGTGGTTGGAGAGGAAAAACAATTGAGCACGCCAACCTTAAGTTGTCCGAAGCACTGAGGGATGGATGGAATGAGCTGGAGAAAGGAAAGTGTGTCAGGGACAAGTATCACAGCTACCAGCTGCAAAACAAAATGCTTAAACAAGGCTGCCTCAGCCAAGAGACTGAAGGTTATTTTCCAATTTGAAAAGAGTAGGAAAAATGTTGGAATAATCCTACATATTCATGCAATTCTCTAAAAAAAAAAAAGAAAAGAAAAATGTATCCTTTCAAACCAGTTCTTCGAAGAAATATTTATAGTTGGGGAATAATTAAGGTATTTGTGCCTGAAATCACCTCCTCTGTGCTACTCAATAAGGAGATTAAAAATAGAACCTGAGAGGGTTTGTAAATGAACTGCAAACAAAGATCATATTTAAGAGCCCAACCAGGCATGGCTGTCCAAATCTGGAAAAAAAGGAGCTAATTATTCCCATTCCCAGCGAGAGAAACAGGCTCGGCACTTCTCCCAAGGCACCAAGAACTGACTGGAAATTCAAAACCCAGCCCCCAGAATGGATCCGAGAGAAGGCTGAGAGCCCTGTTTTCAGGGCATACAGTCAGGTCATGACCTTCCAAAGAGTAGAGGGTTCTTTTTTCTCGATAGAGTTGGAAATGGCTCGGAGGATCATAAGATAGATTGAGAGCTTGAAAGGATCTCAGGGACCTACTCTACCAAGCTCTTCATTTTACAGATGAGGAAACTGAGGCAGACAGGGTTAAGTGACTGCCCAGGGTTACTCAGCTAGGAAATATCTGAGATCAGATTTGAACTCAGGTCTTCCTGACTCCAGGCCTGGCATTGTATCCATTGCATCACCTAGCTGTCTATATATGGCCAAGGATAATCTTAGAGAATTGCCCAGGAGTTACATGGTCAGATAGAGTCAGAGGCAGGGAACTCAAGTCAAGTCATTGCTACTCCACCTGTACAGCCTCTATGTCTCTTAATAGTGATCATAATCACTCTCTGTGGCTGTACCCTAGGAACCCAGGAGCCTCGCCTTCTGCACTGCCGCTGAACATCCCATGTCTATAAATTATATTGTAATTGTCCCCCAATTACAATATAAACCTCTTGAGAGCAGGAACTGTCTCACTTTTCTATCTGTATGTCCAGTGCTTGATGCATAACACGATAACAATATATATTGTAACACTAAGTGCTTAACAAGTGTTGTTTTCATTTATTCCCTCATTATTAACTGATATTTACACATTATATTGTCTTTTAATATCCATTATCATCTTTATTCCTCATAGAAACCATATGAGAGCAAATAAAAATGCTCCCATTCCACAGATGAGGACTCTGAGACTCAGAGAGGTTAAGCAAAGCTAATATTTTATCAGAGCCATATTTGAATCCAAGGCTTCCAACTCCAAATTCCCTTTTGTACAATTTGTAATCAATTATATTATATGATTAGCATATGATAACATAGCATTGTACGTGCCATTGAATATATGAAAAATAGAAATTCAGAGGAGAAAGACATTACTATGGAGTAGGCACAGAAGGCTTCATGGAGGAAGTGGACTTGGAAGAACTAGAATGGAAAAATTAGGGATTGGAAGAGATGGGAAAGAGTATTTTAGGGAGAGAGACAGCAGCATGACTAGAGACAAAAGGAATGAGCACCATGCATGGAGTCTGATGCTGGGAAATGGTAAAATGACTTGAGGACAATTATAAAGTAACATGTCCACAACCTAACAGAGTCTTGGACAACATTCAAGAGCCACAGAGAGGGTGGTGGTGTCTGCTAGGGAACAATTTCCCTTTCACAGGACCCAACTCTGAGGACATTTCTTAGTCAGATACTTCTTTTTTTTTCTTTCTTTCTTCTTGTTTGGTTCTTGTTCTTCATCATCTCTCTTTCTCTTCTTCTCTGTCTCTCTGTCTCTGTCTCTCTCTGTCTTCCCTCCTCTCTCCCTCCCTCCCTTCTCTCTCCTTCCCTTTCTTCTTCTCTCTGTCTCTGTCTCTCTCACTCTCACTCTCTTTACTAAAAAAGAGAGAGCTAATGCTAGGAAGCTCTTTCCCTAGAACCAAGGAAGGTTGCTGAGAGACAAACTATTCCATTAGTGGGAACAGCAGAGATATGAGCTCTGAGTATTCTGCCTTGGGACCCGGAGTTCTAGAAACAGACCTGCCCCACCCACCTTGAAAAGTAATAGAGATACTTAGAATGTTAAAGCTGTAATGAAATTTAAAGATAACCTGGACCAAAAGTGTCAAAAACAAGGTGGAGTGGCCCAGAAGAGAAAGCCAGAACCAAATTAAAATGTAATTGGAAAATATTTTGTTGTTGTTGTTGTTGAACAAAATAAATAAAAATATAATAGAACATAATCTTAATATATGGTTTTCTAAGTCAATGTCTGTTTGTTTTGGGAGGCAACTGGGTTTTGAGTATAGTTGAGATATGGCTCAATGTTATGTTTTGACAATTCATTGAGAGATATATATCATAAGACCATGGCTCTGACTTCAATCCAGGCAAGAGCCAGGTGGTATAGGACTTCATGCAACTAATCCTCTATATCCTTGCCCCTTTAAAAAAAATTTGGATAAGATTTATTTCCTCATTGCTGAGTCTTCATGAATATATCCATGCCCTTAAAAAATCATCTGGTTTTCTCCAAGCTTATTCTACGTACATGATCTTTCTGTAAAGAGAGCTGAATAAGTGAAAAAAAATCTTACCTGCTGCCCCACAATAGAAACCTTTCTTTCCTATTCCCCCATTACAACTATTTGTTTCTTTATTATGGTTTCCTATTTATTACCACCCAAAAAAAAGTCATCCCTGACATATTCAGAGAGTCTGAATATATTGCAACAGTTCTAAATAGTGATTACTGTCAGAAGATTCCTTACCAGAGGCTTTTCATGAACTGACCAAAATTCCCTAGAAATATCTGACCAGAGCTTAGACCATAGATGTGATCAGAGCAGACTTTGTGTAAAAAAGGATCTGTGATTGAAAACAGGGGCAAGTGACGCCAAAGTTACATTCAGTCCACATGGTCTGTCTGGTTGACTTTATTCTAGATGGTGACTACAGAATAAGTCCCTAATACTGGACATGGGTGACCCTTAACCCTAGCCAGAGACTACTCCCTCATTCTAGACAAAAACAAATACCCAAAGTGCAATGGAAAAAACACAAGATTTGGAGACAAAAGTAATTGCCACTGGTGTTCAGTCATTTCAGTCACTAGTAACACTTCACAACCCTTTTGGGTTTTTTGGGTTTGTTTGTTTTTTTGCAAAGATACTGGAATGATTTGCCATTTCCTTCTCCAGTTGATTATACAGATGAGCAAACTGAGGCAAACAGGGTTAAGTGATTTGATCAGGGTCATATAGCTAGTAAGTGTCTGATGTCAGATTTGAATTCATTCTTCCTGACTTTCAGGTCTGGAGGTGCTCTAACCATTGCACTACCTATCTGATATCTGGTCTTCCTTGTGGAAATTTGGGAAATTATTTCACCTCTAGAGGCTTTAATTCCTCATCTACATAAATAAGAGGATTGGTCTCTCTTAGTTCTAAATCTGTGGTTCTATTATCCTTTTAAACAAGTTACAAAGTGATCCCTAGCTCTAGGTAGAAAGTGATCACTAACCCAAGTCACTGATTAACCTAAACTGACTCAACCACCTATCTCACCAGAGATAGGAAAAAGAAAATATGGATTTTTCTCTAAAATTCTATGACTAAGTCTATGACTAAACCTCTGGCTCAATTTTCTTTTCTCTTGGCTAAGAAAAATAATTAATTTCTTTTAAAAAATTTATTAGTTTCCTACTGTGTAAAGGTTTTATGCTTGGCACAAAAATGAATGAGACATGCCACAGAATTTAAAACTGGGAGTTATCTTAAAGGTCATCTAATCTAATCTCTCTATTTAATAGATGAGGAAACCAAGTAAATAGACTCGCCCAAGGTCACACAGGTAGCAAATAGCAAAGCTGTTCCAAACCAGAATTTCTTTTTAAGCCTTGGTCTCCGTATCTCGGCTGGGCTGGAAGTGCTGGACAATCTCACCAGACTGATCCCACTACTTAGACATCTGGAAGACTTACCTTGCTCCATTCCTGACTTGGATGGGTTCACCCCACCTTAGATAATCTAGCCCCTCCACCCTCACCATGTTTATGCCAAACTTGCAGCAGACACCCAATCTACTTAGTTTATCACAGCTCAGAACCCTGGAGCTGAAAAGCTCTTTGCTGGTAGCTGGAATCGCTTATGTGTACCACCACTCCCAGCCAAAGCCTGAATCTGAAATCCAAAATCGAGCTCTCTTGCCATCCCATCACTCAAGGAGTATAAGAGGCAAGATGGCAGGACCACTAATAATTAAAGGCAGTGTGATACCATGAAAAGTGCACTCTATTTGGAGTCGGGGGACTTAGCAAACAGCCAGGGAAATAATGAATGGGGGAATTAGGGGCAGAGATAAATAAAGCATGAAATTTGATTGAATGAAACACAACCCTTAACTGAAAAATGAGATAACCATCTAAAAAGTACCAGAGCCAAGGCATTATTAGTGACAACCAGTCACTGGGAGCTTGATGGATATCTTAGAGTGCCCTCTAACGTTAGGTATTATGCATCACATACAATTAATGAGGGCTTGAACATCTTTGAACAGGTAGCTCTTATTTGTTTTTGCTTGTTTATTAATATCACATTCTAGGATATTTTAGGAACAATGAGTTTACAAATTCTAACACATAAACATAACAGAATACTACTGTACTGTAAGAAAAATAAAGGAGAAAGAAACCTGGGCAGATCTACATGAACTGATACAGAGTAAGGAGAGCAAAACAAAGTGGACCATTTATATGATGGGACACTTGAGAATGCTGATCAATGCAATGACCAGCTACCGTTGCAGGGAGCTCATGCTACCCACATCCTGATAGAGACGATAGTCTCAGAGTGCAGACTGAGACATAGATTTTGGACATTGACCAGACACATTTATTACGAAAGTTTCTATTTTCTTTTTTTTTTTCTTCCACTGGGGAGTGGTGGAAGGTAGTAGGGAAAGAATTAGATTTTTGCTCATTGAAAAAGAACAATATTTAAAAATGAAATTATTGTTTCCCTCACCTTGGGAAAAAAAAAAAAGATATTTTAAAAAATCATCAGGGGACTTGTTTGTGACTATTAACTCCATGGCTGATTGTCATGCAAGATCTGGAAAGGCTTAGAGCTAAGTTTAGGAGCACCAAAGTAAGCAGGCAGGGGACATGCAAGAACTATAAAACAAGGGAGCATAGACAGTCAAGAGACATAAGATGAGAAGTTGGGCAGAAGGGGAAGGGAATAAGCATGTGTAAAGGTTTCATGCTTGGCACAAAAATGAATGAAAACATGCCACAGAATTTAAAGCTGGGAGGGATCTTAAAGGTCATCTAATCTAATCTCTTTATTTAATAGATAAGAAAACCAAGTAAATAGACTTGCCCAAGGTCACACAGGTAGCAGATAGCAAAACTATTCCAGGCATTGTACTAAGCATTTGTTTTTAGAAATATTATTTTATTTAATCCTTATATCAGTCCTGGCAGGTTGGTATCCACCCAATTTCACAGTTGAGAAAACTAAGGCAAACAGATATTAAGTACTCAGGATCCTAACTGTGGTATATCTAAGGCTGAATTTGAACTCATCTTCCTAAGATTTATCTCCCTACTATCTCGTGACTTATTTAAAAGATTATAGGGTTTATCTTCTTCAGAACATGCAACTGATTTTTGGAATACTAATAGCTAACATTTATATAATGCTCACTATGTGTCAAGAGTATGCTAGGCACTTTATAATTATTATAACCCTGGGAAGTAGATGCTATTATTCTGCCCATTTTGCAGATGAAGAAAATGAGGCAAAAAGTGATTAGGTGAAGTCACTTAAGAGAACCCAGAAAGTGTTTGAGACCATATTTGAACTCAGGATTTACTGACTCTCCATCCTCTATCCACTATGTCATCATGTAGGACTTTACATTTGTTCCTAATTATACCTCATTAATTAAGATTAATTTAGCTTGCCAAGTTTGTTTGTTTTTTATGGAGGTGGTTATTTAGAAGAAGATCCTATTTTCTCATTCAATGTATTAGCTATCCATCCCAGTTTAATGTCATTCACTAATTCAATAAACATGACATGTATGATTCCATTCATGTCACTAATAGGAATGTTGACTAGAACAGAGTCAGTGTCAGAATTCTGTGACATCCCACTGTAGACTTTCCTTCAGGTTAACATCTCAATTATTACTTGTTCAATCCAGTTGTTTAATTCTATTCATTGGAAAATTCATGTATCATCTAGTCTATATCTCCATCTTGTCCACAATAATATCATGAGATATGATGAGGCAACAAGAGATCATGTCAGATAAGGATTGATGGACAGAATTAAGGATGTTTAGACTAGAGAAGACTTAGGGAGAGGCAAGAGAGAATAACAGCTTCAAGTGCTATTTCCAAGGGCTGTCAAATGGAATTGTTATTCAATTGTTTCAGTCGTGTCCAACTTTTCATGTTTCATTTGGGGTTTTATTGGTTTTATTCACTGAAATACTGGAGGGGTTTGCCATTTCCTTCCCAGATCATTTTACAAATGCAGAAACTGAGGCAAACAGAGTTAAGGGATTTACCTAGGCTCTTACAGCTAGCAAGTGTCTGAGAGCAAATTTGAATTTATGATGATAAATCTTCTTGACTTTGGGCTTAGGGCTCTACACTGTACTATCTGAATATCCTGTCATGTAGAATAGGGATAATATTTCTATTTGGCTTCAAAAGTCAGAATTAGAAACAGTGGGTAAAAGTTCCAAATGGACAGATTTAGGCTTGAGGGGGACTAAATATATGATTTCACTGGTATAGAAATGAAAACACTGCATCTACTGACTCAGCTCAACACCTCTGCAATTAATAATCCTAGAGTGTTGATCAAATGATTTGTCAGGATCACACAACCAGGATGTTAGGCAAGATTAAACCCATGTTTCCATGGCTCCAGGGCCAGCTCTTAAGTTTACATAAAAAAAGTCCCTAACCCAAAGTGGAATGGGATGCCTTGGATCCTAGTGGGCTCTGTGTCCTTGGAGCTTGTCCAGTGAAGGCTAAATGATATTGATGATGCTGCAGAAAGAATTCTGGGTCAAATGAGTGATTGACTACATGGCCCCGTCCCAGCATTAACATTCTGTGACTCAGTGATGAAATATTTGTTAACTATTTTATATTTACTGAGCACTGACCTGAGTGAAGCCATGTTGGAATCCACAGTCCAGGAATTGGTCCCAATTTAAAGTCTGTCATTGGGCTGGTCCTTCTGATCCTGACATCAGGAGAATCACAAAATGTGCCTGTGCCTTAGTTGTCTCATCCATAAAACAGGGCAATAGTCTCTATTCTGTCTGCTTCAGAGATATCTTTAAGTAATTGTATCTTGAAGCCCCTACAAATGCTCTACAGCCTACCCTAAAGCCCCTATCTATGTTGTCTCCCATTAGGAACTGAGCTCCTTAAGAGTAGGGACATATTTTTCTTTTTCTCTCTCCAGGATTTGATAAGGTGAATGCAGTAAACACTTAATAAATGCTTTACTCACTCATTCATGTATATGTGGAAAAAGTGTTGGATGGAGTCCTGGGGACCTGGGTTCAAATCTCCACTCTAATCATTAACTATCTATGCAATCTTGGGCAAAATGCTTGATCTCAATGACATCAGTTTCCCCATTTATAAAATGAGAGGGCAGGATAAGGCTGATCTAGTTTGACTCAAAAATCTCCTCCAGTTTTAAATCTGTGAAACTGTGATCTGCATATGCTCTGCCACTCTCCATACCCCACTAAATTTGCTGGCCTTTCAAATTACACACAAAGCAGCAAATCGTGGGATATTAATGCTGGAAAAGACTTAAAAATTGCCTGACTCAACCCCTTCATTTGGCAGAGAAGTTCAATAATTTGCTCAAGATCATCCATCAAGTTGGCGGTCTGGGTAGGACTAGAATTCATGCCTCCTGCCCCACCATTATCCTTTTTAAAACTAAGCATCATCCCGCTTTTGTGTCCCTAAACTCTGGGCTCTGCTGAGGCCTTTTGGATCCAGTTTCAGGGATAAGCCTGTCCTAGAGGGAACTGTGGTATGTACAATGAGTCATGTTCTCCTCTTAGCCATTTTTCCTGATAATTGCCCTGATTTCTGGCCACAGGCAGCCCACCAATAATTCTGACATACCGGGGAGAGGACTCACAATTCTGAGGAAATCCAAGGCCCCTAAAGACTTTATTTTCTTTTCAGTTAGAGTTCTATTAACATAGCTCCTGATTCTATAAGACAGGGTCCTTATTTTCAGGCAAAATGCCTTGGGAAGCTTTGATTTCCACTCCTGCTCCTACCCCCATCAGAGCCCTATGATGAAGGTAGAGCGGGGTGGAGTCTCAGCACCTCCGGCGTGCTTGTAAGTCAAAGACACTTAGCAATTATTTACTGATTGATTACAGAATCAGAGACTGTTCGACCTGGAAAGAACCTTAAGGATTATCCAGTCCAAATTTCTCATTTGACAGATGATTTTCCAGGTCTCTGATCTTCTTCTGGTTATTCTCAACACCTCTGGCCCACTCCCCCAACAAGCAGTATGAAACTGGGCAGAGAGTAAATCTCCTCCCGACTCCCGGCTCTCCTGCACTCCAGCCCCTGCTTAACTAGATTTACAGAGTCATCCTGTTCTTTCCTACCTGCACTAATCATCCTGGGATTAGCGCCTCACCTGCTCAGACCTTCATTATCTGCCAGACCCCTCCTAGTTAGCTGGAACCTTGGAACCCACCATCGCCTGACGCCCATTGGGACACATGGGTGGTGGGGAGGATGATGAATGAACAAGGGCCGCTCCCCCCAAGTCTTCCACCTGCAAATTCACTTTGAGGCGTAGGACTGCCTGGCCTGCACCGCTACTCAGCAGGACAGCTGTGTGCTGGGCCTGGGTATGGCTTCAATTATCCCAGCTGCATGGTTTCACCGTTTGGAGGGGATGGAAAATACCTCACGTTGACACAGTCGTCTGATTTCCCATCCAAGAAATTCCACATCAAGTTTCACTTAGTGGAGACCTGCAGCAAGAAGTGGATTGAGGGAGGGCGGGTTGGCAGTGGGGGATATGGGGAAATGTAGAAAAAAGAAACCCACTTGGACTGGTTTGAATTTAGGGGCTATGAGAAACTCTCATTACCATCACCAGGGGGTTAGAGACATATAGGAAAAGAGAGCCTTTCCCCAAATTAACTTCCTAAAAGGGAATGTTCTTCCAAATGAGCCTCGGTTTCAATTAGCACAGTCCAGGTTTGCAAAACAGAGATCTCAGGTAATTTTATCTGGTGCTGTTAGTTCTTGGGGGGAAAAGACCCTTACAGTGGAGAAATTGGTGATTCCTCTTGATTTAGGGGGAAAAAACCACATTACTACCAGAGGATGAATTTGGGGTTAGTTTGGGCATCCCTACAAAAGCTATTAATTATAATTTATATTTATCTTACACTGTGAAGTCTGCAAAGTGCTTTTCTTCCAATAATGGTATGAGGTAGGAGGTCACACATTTCAAAGATGATGGAAATGAGCTTCTGGGAAGCTGAGCAATTTGTCCAGTCTCAGAAGCTTGTGAGTATAATGGGGGAGCCAGAAAGCCTGAGTTCAAGCCTCTCTTCATAGCCAAATCACTTCCCATGTGTGGATCTCAGTTTCTTCATTTGTAAATTTAAATAATATCTATTGGTACAGCTAGATGGAGCAGTGGATAGAGCATTGGTCCTGGAGTTAGGAGGACTTGAGTTCAAAGACAGCCTTGGACACTTAGCACTTCCTAGATGTGTGATCCTGGCTAAGTCATTTAATCCTAATTGTCTTGCAAAAAAAATTAGAGATGTTGAGGTCAGTGTGAAGCAATGGGAAGCTCAAAGGCAATTTTAGCTTTCTATTTGTATATGGCATTCCTGCTTTGCCCTGATATAGCACCAGACTATAAAGATATGGAGATTGGAACCTGGATGCAAATTCTAGCTCTTCCACCTAAAATCTGTGTAGTCTTGGCAAGTCATTTAACTTCCCTAGGTCTCAGTTCCTTATGCATAAAATGAAAAGATTGGACTAAGTAAACTCTGAAGCATCAGCTGAGAGATGTAATGCTGAGCCTAGAGTCAGGAAGAACTGAATTCAAATCTAGCATTGGACACTTACTAGTCATGAGATCTTATGCAAGTCACTTATTATCTGTCTCAGTTTCCCCACCTGTAAAATGAGGATAATCATACTGACCTCCCAGGGTTATTGTGAAGATAAAATGAGATGATATTTATAAAGCACCATATAGTTTCTGGCACATAATAAGCACTTAATAAATGTTTGTTCCCTTCCCTTCTTCCCCTTTTCCTCTGCCAAAATCCCCTATGCATCTATATGTGTATATCTATATGTATGTATATATGTATATACCTATGATCCTAGGTCTCTTCTAGCTACAAATGTAGGAAATTAGCAACGGGGTTTGAACTCTAGTCTATTAACTCCAAGACTAGCACACAGTTCAATAAATGATACTGCCTCTCTGTGCAAACAATATGGTTCCTGCTTTCTAAGAACTTAGAGCCTAGGACAGAAGTCTCCTATGTGTTTTCCAAGAAAGGCAAAAATTGGTGCCTCTAAGCAAAAACTGATAACAACACACATTCATGGTTCTCTGGAGTTTAAAACTTTCCACACTATTGCCTTCACTCTCATCTCCTTCTTGTATATTGGGGGGAGGAAGGGGTTAATATTATTAACTCTATTTGACGGAGTAGGAAACTGAGGAATCAAGACATTAAATAAGACTGACCCCTATTCTGAAGCCTATGATTCTGTAAGGG
This sequence comes from Antechinus flavipes, assembly GCF_016432865.1. NCBI lineage: Eukaryota > Metazoa > Chordata > Mammalia > Dasyuromorphia > Dasyuridae > Antechinus > Antechinus flavipes. Next base: position 537,344,056 of record NC_067399.1, read on the forward strand.
CCTCCCCTAAAATTACCCAAAAAGCTAACAGACTCAGAACTAGAGGTCAAGTTCATTCATTAAGTATTTATTAATTAAATCACTATATTCCAGACATAGTGCAAGGCACTGAGAATACACAGACAAAAAGGGAACAGGTCTCGTTGCATTTATATTTTATTGGGGTTAAACAGCTTATACTTAGAACATTAAATGCAAAGGATATATAAAGTAATGGGGAAGAGGAAAGAAACTAACAAGTGGATCTCTAGTTTTTCCATTGGATTATAAATCTAGAGTTAAAAGGGGTGTCAGAGGCCATTCATTTTACAGGTGAGGTCAAGGGAGTGACTCACTCAATGTCACACAGGTGGCCAGTGTCAGAAGCAGGATTTGACCGTGATTCTCCAATCCCAGAGAAAATACTCTTTCCATTATTCCACAATGTTGGGGCTCCTTGATTTTCAGCTTCTTTTAAAGTATTATAGAATTTTGGAATTATTAAGGACCTTAGGAATAGAGACCAAATGCTTCACTTTATTTGTGAGAAGAAAATTAGTGCCCAAAGTGTGTAAGTTATTTCCCAAAGATCAGCATCAAGATTCTGGACTCTGCTGTTCTGCTGAGCTGGAGGGCATTGGCAAGTAAGCACCAGCCCTGAGAATGGAAGGTGAGGATGCACCAGCCAGTGAGAACCATCTCTGAGGATGGAAGCTGGCAGGGAAAGTGGTAGCTTTCATCAGGGACAGCCAGTTGTCCAAGAGACATGGAAGCAGCAACCTGGCCACAAGCCACTGAAAATAGAACGTTGAGCCCCCATCAGCACACCGGTCACAGGTGGCTGGCCCCTGGAATAAGACATAATATGTTTATTTTGGGGCCAAGCCACTGTGTTCATGGGCCGAATGCCTAGAAATTCTCAGTCGGCTTCAGAGAGATGGGGAGGCAGCTCAGGGTCTGTGGAAAGAACTCTGGGATTTGAGTCCTTTACACATAACTAGCTGTGAGAAATGGGACAAATCACTTCATCACTCATAGACTCACTTTCCTTATCTGTAAAATTGGGATAATAATACCTGCCATTTACTGAATGCGGGGAAATGCACTGTGCAAACCACAAGACACCATACCAGAGAGGTTCTTTAATCTAGATAGATTTCAAGGGGTTCATCCATGAACTTGAATGGGGGAAAACAATTACCACTTGATTTTCACTAAATTCTAACTAAAATTTCTCATTTCCTTCAATTATTTATTTTATTCTAAGAGGGGTCCATGTGCTTCCCAGACTGACAAAGGAACATATGACAGAAAAAAGTTAAGATCTCCAACTGTAGCCTCATGTGTTATTTTTTCCTACTATTAGATGAGGGAATTCTGAAAGAACTGAGATGTGGAGAACTGTCTTTGGTGGAAACAAGGAGAATATGATTCAGAAGACTGAGGGAGATGGAAGAAGGATAAAGCAGTGGCTAATGGGAAATTCTGAGGAATGATGTAGAATCTATGATTATCCCTAGCCAGAAGGGATTTGGTCAGGTCATCTGAAATTTTCAGGGTTTTTTGTGAAAATAACCAATCTGTTATATTTCAGAAATTCTCTACCTAGCCCTGAGTTAATTAGTCCTCCCTGGGGACAATTGCTTCTGCAGAGCAATAGAGTTAGTTAAGACAGATGGGGAACGGTTGGAGATTAATATCTGAGGGGAGAGAAGGTGATATGGAAATAAGGAGGAATGAAAAGAGTAAACGTAGTTGAAATGGAGAGAAAAGCCTTCGGGACTTAGAAAGGGGATGCAGAGGTTCTGAATTCTCTGTCTCAAGAAAGTGTCTAGAAGTTGTTCCTTGAGAATTGTCAGTACCTGGAACTATCTGGGAGAAGATGTAGAAAAAGCTATACCAAGAAAGGGAAGTGAAGATGTGAACTCATGAGGTAGTCTGAATGCCATGTTATGCTTTCATTTTTCCATTGTTGGAGTCACATCTGGATGCAAGTCCTTTCTCAATGGAGGAGATGAAGCTTTCCTTGGAAATCCTTTTAGCTCAGGAGGACAGAGGTCTCACGTAACATGAGTTATCTCCCTTTGAAAATGATTGCTCTGTGTCCTTGTTCAAATATCTTTCGTTAGAGGCTGCTTGGGGAAGTGGGCTACTCCAGGACAGTAGCCTGAACTTCTAGGCTATGAGCTGTCTGGCCATGCTCAAATAGTGAACCATAGGTGCCTAGGCTCACAGAAAGAATCTAAGACAGCCTTCTTACCAGTTTCAAAGTTCTTTTGCCACTGTAACGTCCTGTCTACTTCTGACTGCCTAAGGGATGGCCATCCATGGCTCTTGACTTTGACTTCTCCAAGATCCTTGGAACCTGACTGCTTGCTCACCTTCTGCCCCATCTCTTACTTTGTACATTTGTATTTGTATATTGACTTTGTATATTCCCTGGTCCTCAAGAGGCTGGAGGAGAAAAAGTTCTCGAGTATTGGTGCTGTGAGGAGGAACCTAGAGAACAAGAGGACAAGTCATCAGCAGGAAGTGTGATGCCCGCTGGAGAGACACATGCCAGAGGACCTTCTGACTCTCTTCCCTGTAGGCACAACCACAGCAGAAAATACAAGCTCCTCAGAACTTTGCTTTGCTACTCAACTCTTCATTCTCCTATTTTATTGTTCAGTTGTTTTCAATCATGTCTGAGTCTTCATGACCCCCTTTGTGGTTTTCTATTTCCTTCTCCAGCTCATCTAACAGCTGAAGAAACTGTGGCAAATAGGGTGAAGTGATTTGCCCATGTACCCAACTAGTAGAGTCTGAAGCCCAATTTGAACTCAGGAAGATGAGTCTCCCTGACTCCAGACCTAGTACTCTATCCACTGCATCACCTAACCATACCTCTTCATTCTCCTACATACCAAAGTAAAATATCCTGAAATTGATGACTCGGTCTAACAAGTATAAATTATCATTGAAGTTAACACAAAAAATGACTTAAATATTTGTTCTTTACTTATTAGGTAGCAGTGGTTTACTACTACTGAGGTCTTCTGCCTATATCCATCAATCCCACAATGATGCAGAGGCAAGGATGAGGAGGATATGTCTGGGAGACAATAAGAAGATTCTCCTGAACAAAGTGAAGAGTATATAGCAAAGAGTGATAAGTGATAAAGTTGGACAGAGAAGTACCATCAAGTCATCAAGGGCTTGGATCAAGTCATCATCGTAGGCTCTTGAGCAAGAAAGTGCTACAAAAGTAGTTGTTTGGGAAGATTCCTCTGGCAGTAGTGTGCAGGAGGCAAAAAGGAGAAAGAATGAGAGGGGGAAGAGAAGAAAACTTGAGAACACAAGTAAAGCCAAAGAATACCCATTGCTGATGAAAGGAACACAAACAGAGTTTTAGGTGCTTGCAAAAGAGACTGACTGACAAAAGGCTTTGGGGAAATTTTTTTCACCAGCCCAACAAAACCCTTAGCTTTTCTGGTAGCTCCTTTCTTATCCTTGATATGGTCCTCAAGGGATAATAACTCTGTTTGCAGCCCAAATGGGGTGTATGCAGAGACACATCATGACAGAAAGGCTCCCCCTTCCCCATCATAAACTACAGCAGAGAAAGCAATCAGTTAACATTGACTTGATTCCTCTAACAGACCCTTCTCTAACAATGGACATTATTTATGGCTTCAGGTATGTCAGGGATAGGATTACCAGAGATCACTTGTGAAAGGGGAGGAAGGATTTTTCCTGGAGAGTAAAATCCCCTTCTTATTCCAGCTTTGGTCTTTTGGAAGGGGTCTGGTCAATGGCATTTTGCCCTTAAAAATACATCAGGGATGAGAGCCTGGAAAGAATTCTGATGAAGTCATTCCCCTTGATGAGAACTTTTTATATACTGATGGGGATTTTGGAGTTGTGAGCCCCCTTATTGCTTAGAAGTTGGGAAGCTCTTGGAGAGCTAGCAGCCCAATTGAATGGGAAACCACATTCCAGGAAAAGGGGACTAAGTAGCCTTGAGGGTTCAGGGACCCTCTGCCAGAAGGATAGAAAAATATTCTTTGTCCAAAATTCCAAATAAGGTAAAATCTATCATCAAGGAATGGGGAGCAGGCACTCCCATGATACGCTTCCCTGTAGAACTGCCCTTTCCATTAACTCCTGCCCTTGCCTCAATCCTGGAGGACTTCCCAAATAGTTCAGTTCATCTAATGTCAGGGAATAATGTTCTCTCCAGTGTTCCCACCATTAGCAGCTACTTGTCTTAGCATCTCCAAGATTTCCAAGCCAGGCATACAGATAGGGCTATTTCAATAGCCCTTTATAATCACAAGTAAACTATTCAGATTTTCTCCTTTATCCACTCTAATAGATAAAGATACAAGTAGGTTCTAAGTATAAGGAAAAGGTCACATGTGACTTGAAAGAGACTGAGAAGGCATGTTTCCCACTAGTCTGCTATATGCTTGAAAGTCCTCCCATTAAAGGCATGCTTTTGTGTTAAGGCAACGTGTATCCCAGAAAGTCTCTGTTGGAAAGTATATACTATGTGAAAGAGAAAAAAATGATTATGCTTTGGAGAAAGGGTTGAGAATATAAATGGAAGCAATGCAAATTTAACCCTTACATGTGAAGAGAAATTTATTTAAAAGAGGGAGATTAATAATAGGGAAAGGATGAAAGAGAAAAGAATGGGAGGAAAGATTGAGGAGAGGAAGAAAAAACAAGAAAGAGAGGAGGAAAAAAGGAATGGGAAAGAGAGGAAAAAAGAGTAGAAGAAGGAAAGAGAGAAAAGCAGAGGGGAAGAAAAGAGAATGGGAGGAGAGGAAAGAAAGGAGAGGAAGAAAAGAAATATGGAAAAGGAGAAGAAAGAAGGAAAAGAAAAGGAAAAGGAGAGGGAAAAGAAGAAAATGAAAAGAAAGTTAAGAGAAGAAAGATTAGGAAGAATAAAAAAGAAGAGAAGCAAAGCAAGAGAATTATAAAGCATTACTTTAGAGATGAAAAAAGTCACCTAGTTCCCCTCATTTTAGAGAGGAAGAAATTGAGGTACAATATGGGGGAAGTGACTAGCCCAAAGTTGTAAATAATGGAGCTAAGATTTAAATCCAGATTCTCTGTCTCCTAGTTAAATGTTCTTTCTACCACATCATTGCTGGGAAGAAGTTGAGGGAAAGGGGAGGCTGAAGGAGAGGAAGAGAAAGGATGGAGAAGGAAGGCAAAAAAGGATTGCCCACCCCATCTTCACACACACCCCATCTCCACCCCCCTGCCCAAGCTTTTGGTACCTCAGCCAGAGCAGCAGCAGCCACAATCCCAGATGGCTTTTCTCCAGCCCTGTGGGTAGCTGAAGTTTGGCACTTCAAAATATATCCAGTGTCCCCAACGTGACAAGCTTCCCCTGAGAGGATGTTGGACCAGACATTCCTATGCAGTGTTTGACTCAGGGCTATTGGCAGTTTGACAATCTGGCCTCTTCTCCTTCCCCCTCCCCTTTCATCCCACTCTGCATACACCTGGCAATCTCTATCGTGGATTAAGAAGGACTCAGAATCTTCCTCAGCCAAGGAAACTGTCTGAGAAAAATATAGACTAGGTGCTACTTCCACAGGTGTAGCATCCCCTAAAAATGTTGAATGTCGATATCCCCAGAGCTCTGAACCTTGAGGGTGATTTGGAAATGAAACTTGCCTAGACAAATCAGCTACTTCCCCAGAAAACCAGGTTGAATATAGTCACATCATTCCCAGGTGAATGTCCCATGTAAAGGCCAACAGAGCTGAACTAACGAGTAAGACAGAATAGTAGTATTAATAATGACAATAATGGTAATAGCATTTATATGGCATTTGTAAAGTGCTTTACAAATATTATCTCTTTTGACCTTCAAAACAATCCTGTGGTTATTAGCCCCTTCATAGCTGAGGAAAGTGAGATTGAAAGAAGCTGTGATTTGTGGTTATAGAGCTGAAAGATTTCTGAAGCAAGATTTGAACTCAGATTTTCATTTCAGGACTCTAACCACTAAGCCACTTAGTTGCCAATTTTCTGATCAGAAGAATGAGGGGGTCCCAGAGAAACTCCCTCATACCACAGAGCTATGCTGTGTGTGCTTAGTATTATATCTTTCTTTATTCAAATTCTACCAAAAGGCAAATATTTATTTCCTCATCTTTAGTTAATGCTGTCACTCCCTATTTCTCCTTTCTGTAACCAAGGTGAGAGAAAGAAGATGTCCAGAAAAGATAATGATGAATGTTGGAGAGGAAGTAGGAAAACTAGGACAACTGAACGGGTCCAACCATTCTGGAGAACAATTCGGAACTATGCCCAAAGGGTTATCACACTGTACATACCCTTTGACCCAGCAGTGTTACTATGGGCTTATATCCCAAAGAGATGCTAAAGAAGGGAAAGGGACCTGTATGTGCAAGAATGTTTGTGGCAGCCCTGTTTGTAGTGGCGAGAAACTGGAAAATGAATGGATGCCCATCAATTGAAGAATGGTTGGGTAAATTGTGGTATATGAACGTTATGGAATATTATTGTTCTGTAAGAAACGATCAACAAGATGATTTCAGAAAGGCCTGGAGAGACTTACATGAACTGATACTGAGTGAAGTGAGCAGAACTAGGAGATTATTATATACTTCAACAAGAAGACTATACGACAATCAGTTCTGATGGATGTGGCTCTTTTCAACAATGAGATGATTGAGGCCAGTTCCAATGATCCAATGATGATGAGAGCCATCTACACCTAGAGAGAGGACTACGGGAACTGAGTGACAACATAGCATTTTCTCCCTTTTTGTTGTTGTTTGCTTGCATTTTATTTTCTTTTTCATTTTTTCCTTTTTGATCTGATTTTTATTATGTAGCAAGATAATTGTATAAATATGTATGCATATATTGGAGTTGACATATATTTTATCATGTTTAAGATATATTGAATTGTTTGCCATCTAAGGAGGGAATGAGGGAAAGGGGAGGAAAAATTGGAATACAAGGTTTTTCAAGGGTCAATGTTGAAAAATTATCTTTGCATATGTTTTTTTTTATTTTATTTATTTTTTTAATTTTTATTTAATAATTACTTTATATTGACAGAATCCATGCCAGGGTAATTTTTTTTACAACATTATCCCTTGCACTCTTTTCTGTTCCAATTTTTTTCCCCTTCCTCCCTCCACCCCCTCCCCTAGATGGCAAGCAGTCCTTTATATGTTGGATATGTTGCAGTATATCCTAGATACAATATATGTTTGCAGAACCGAACAGTTCTCTTGTTGCATAGGGAGAATTGGATTCAGAAGGTATAAATAACCCGGGAAGAAAAACAAAAACCTTGCATATGTTTTAAAATTAAAAAAAAAAACTTCAATTAAAAAAAGAGAAACTGAAAAAAAGAAGGAACTGTCCTATTTGGCTTCTGATTAGAAAAGGGGAAATGTGACACAAAAGGAAAGGGAAGAGGAAAGAAGAAGAGGGCAAGAGAGAATCATAAAATATAGATTTACCTTTTAACATTTTAATTCTGAACTCAATAAGCTGGCACAACAGGCATCATTGCACCTGAAGTCAAAAAGATGAGTTTAAAACCTGCTTCAGACACTTACTAACTGTGTCATCCTGGGCAATCTTTGTCTGCCTCAGTTTCCCCATCTGAAATATTGGGATAGTAATAGGACCTACCTCCCAGAGGTTGTTGTGGTGATAAAATGAGATGATATTTATGATTAGGTTTGCAAATCTTAAAGTGCTGTAAATATGCTATTATTATTAACAAATACGAATGCATATTTTCCACATGTATATATTTTCATATAAGTAGTAGAACAGACAAATAAGATTATACATAAAACTGCAAATCCCTGTACAGCCTACTTTTCTTTTAAAATACATAATAAATTCTACTTGTAGCATTAAAAACTATCCTACTTGTCTGTGTTTCTTTCTGGTTTTCCTTCTGTTTTCTTTTTTTTTTTCATTGTTTAAAAAATATATATTCTTCAGTGTCCCTTATTTCATTTTTTTTGCTACATTCCCCTTGATTTCCCTCCTGTCATTTGAAAAAAGAAAAACAAAGTCTATGTAACAAATAGATCAGATAGTCAAGCAAAACAAATTCCCACATTAACTATATTTGAAAACGTATCCTACATTCTACATCTTGAACACATTTCTTTAGTTTGGTCATAACCTCCAATTTGGTTACTATTTCTCCATGCTCTCTCCACACTTCTTTGAGTAGGAGGATGGAAATCCCCCAAAATGCCCCTGCTTAATCAATCACACCTGGTTACCACAATTAGTTTACTTTTAGCCTAGAGCAAAGATGCTGTGTCAGGGACTCCTTCTCAGAAAAATGCTTCTAAATGCATAAAATAAAAGTAGGCCTGTTGGTGGGACATACTGGGAGGAACTCTGGCATGCCCCATAAATTCCTAATTGCCTAAATAATAATGCCTAGAGGTGCTGCGGTCCATGTCACCTCCCTAACACCGAAGGACAAAGGAGAAAAAATTCAGAACACTTAAAATCAAGCCACCAAAAGCTTCTCAGACCCGTTCTTAAACAGGAAGCCTTCTCTGCACTCCTCCACACTGTACTACGAACAGTCAAAGCTGCTTTAAACAACTGCCAGGTGGGAGTGAAGCCCCCGAATCTCGTCTCCGACAGACAGCCCTCTGGTCCCCTCCTCCATTGCTAATCAATTGCCAAGTCTCTCAAATCCATTCCCTTGTGTCAAGATCCTCTCACTCGTCCTGTGGACTCCTGAAATCACCTGCTGTTTAACCTTCCTTTCTGCTTTCTGTCTCTTCCCTCTCCCATCCATCTTCCACAAGGTTGCCTAAATATTTTTCTTGAGTTCTAATCATGGCATTCCCCTGCTCCCAAATCTTTAGTACCACCTTCCAGTTTCTAGGATAAAATGCCAATTCCTCAACATGGTATTTAAAGTCCTCACAGTCTATCTCCAGCCTGCCTTTTTTGGACTGATCTCATATAACTTTCCTTGACATGCTTTATGTTCTAGCCAAAATTGCCTACTAACTTCTCCCAGAAATGGACACCCCCTATCCTGTTCTCTTTGCAAAGGCTGTCTAACCCTCCCTCCAAGCCTGAAACAAAGTCCTTCCCCACCTGAGACTTTTAAAAATCATAATTCTAGGGATTTATCTTATTTTAGTTGCTACTTCCTCCATGAAGCCTACCTACATCTGCCCAGATGTCCATCTCTAAGCTACTTGGTATTTATTTATATCTGTGCCTATATCTATAACTTTTCCCCCAGGAGAATTTCATCTCTAAGGAACTAATCATAACAGTAACAACAATCATCATCATAACTGACATTTATATAGGGCTGTAAGTTTGCAAAGCATTTTACAAATATCTCATTTGATCCTCAAAACAGCTCTAGCAGTTAGATACCATTATTACTCCCATTGTACAGATAAGGAAAATGGGACAGGAATTGTTATTTTTCATCTTTCTATTGTCCAATGTTTAGCACAGTGCCTTGTGCATAATAGGCACTTAATTTTTTTTTTTGATTAGGGCAAACTAGGTGCCAAACCTGGAGGCAGGAAGACTCGTTTTCCTGAGTGTAAAATCTTGCTTCAGATACTTACTGTGTCACCTGCTGCAAGTCAATTCACCCTTTTACCTCAGTTTTCTCATCTGTAAGATGGAGAATTTAAATAAAATGAGCTCTAATATCTTTGCTAAGAAAACTCCAAATAGGATCATGAAGAATCGAATATATGTGAAAACAACTGAACAGTAACAAAACTGAATTCACTCTATAGATTTAATTAATTTTAAGATATTTGTGAATAAAAACTGGACTTTATGATTTCATTCATAATTATATCAATTGATTTCACTGGAATAGGGAACTCCTCTGTGAGGGGGAACTCCTTCTATCAATACATGTTGGCACTTTTTTTCCAACCTAAAGTATTACCTGGAACCCAACTTCTTAAACTGTGGTTTAAGATGCCAAATGGGATCTCATAACTGAATGTGGGGATTGCAAGATTATGATTTATCATAACATAAATATTATAAGTAATATGTATTATTATATATAATAAGTAAATAATCTGAAATTATCATGTATAGGTGTATATAATATATAACATATTTATATAATTATTATATAATACAAAATTATTGTATAAGTAAATAATACAAATTATTATTATTATTTATCATAATAAATGTTTGATTTGTATACTTATATAGGTTACCTATATACCCATGTAAAAATTTCTCAGATGAAAAGAATCAGCAAATGGAAAAAGTTTAAGAAGCCCTGACCTAGAGCACTGGAAAGTTAAATGTTTTATCCAAGATCATACATAACAGTCATTGGAGGCAGGATTTGAACTTAGTTCTTCTAGGAAGGCCAGTTCTCTTTCCACTAGAGCAAAATTCTTAGAGTGTGCTCTGGGAACTACCGGAGTTTCTGAGACCCTTTCAGGTCTTCTGCAACTTCATAACTATTTTCATAATATTTAGGTTTTTAAACTCCTAATAACTCCTTGTAAACAAAAACTGAGGTGGGAGGGGAGTGGGGAAGGTTTTTAATAATTTGTAAGGGTGTAAAAGTGTAAAAAAAAAGAGTATGAAAAGACCAAAAGTTTGAAAACCACTGCTCTAGATTGTCTTGTTGCTGTGAACAGTAGCTACAAAAAGTAGGTCCTGATTGGGCAAAGTTTCTTAGTCTTTTGTTTCCTTTGACAATCTAGTCTGGTGAAGTTCAGAAGAATATTTTAAATACATAAAAAATACAGAGGATTTCAAAGGTAACCAATTATATTAAAATATAATTATCATCTTTTTATTTCAAAGGTTTTTTTTTTTGGTATTGTTTTTAGTTCATGGGCCTCAGGTTAATAATCTCTCCTGTAGAAAGAATAAGAAGTCTGGACCCTTGGACCCTTCCTGAAGAGAACAGATCACCCTAGGGTGCTGCTGCAGAACGGGCACTGTGGACAACCTGATGTGATAAAAGGTACTAAAAACTTTTTTTGATGTTAACTGGGGAAAAATAAATTATTTTAAAAGTTTTTTTTAAGGTACTAAAAGGAGAGCGAAATCTCATGTGCCTCAGGTTTCTGAAAGCCAATACTAACAGACAGAAGCCTGTCCCAGAGAGAGGCAAGGACCTACTTGAGGATCAGAAGAAAAGCATCTCTTTCCAGAAGGATGGAACCCACTAAATCACATCTTGCTGGGACTTGACCTTAAACTGCTTGGGCTCCATTAATGAGGTGTGTTTCCAAAAGAATGAGACCTGAATCTTTCTATTTTAACGTCAGTTTGCTTTGATCTCAGCTTTCCTATTAAATGTTATTTTTCCCTCTGGTCCCTCAAATTCCTAGACTGACGAATCAGTCTGGGCTGCCCATGGAATTTGAAAAAGAATAAGCCTTCAAAAAACCACACTTTGGGAACAATGGTTAACAGAAGTGTCTTACCCTTAGAGGAAAACAAGAAATCCAGTCCCAGTTCGCAAGTGTTTCTCAGCTTTCTTTCACCACCAAAAATGAGGTGTGTCACTTTAATAAAGAACTATTTCCCTGAATGTTTCTGAGACCTCAAACTAGAATTTGAAGGCACTGTAAATAAAAAATAAAAATTCCAATACACCCAAAATGCCAGAGTGGTTTCTCTAGAAACTCATCCTTGAAGAATTAATGGTCTAGCAGACAGAAAATGTTTTTATTTTAATCTCAGCTAAGCTGAGACATCATTGGTCCCCTTCCCTTCCCCCCAACTTCCCTACTTAGGACTTCAGGTCACAATCACAAGATGTATAGGGAAAAGTCAGTGGACCTAAAGTTAGGAGACCTTACTGTTAGGTTGTGTTACCTTGAGGTGGCCATGTTTCCTTTCCCCAAGTCTCAGCTTCTTCATCTACAAAAAAAGAGAGGGTGGGATAAAATAATCCTTAAGATTCCTTCCATATATGAGGTTTTGTGATGAGCATCTTATCATTCTCTAATTTCGTTTCTATGCAATGGGAATTTTTAATGGAGAAGAGAGAGGAGGAGAGGATTAGAGGGGAGAAGAAGAGGGGAGGGGAGGAAATCAGAGAGGAAAAAGGAGAGGTGGGAAAGAAGATGGGGGAAAGGAGGGGAGGAGAGGAGAAAAGAGGGGAGGGTAAAAAGGAAGGAGAGAGGAGAGGCGGGAAGGAGGAAGAGAAGGGAGGGAAAGGGAGGAGAAGGAGTGGGGGGAGAAAGGGGAAGGGAGGGGAATTCTATTTCAGCGGGCCTTTGCTGGATATTTAAGAAATAGTCCTAGGAAATGTGAATAACCTGGTTCTGGAGCCTTGTAGATAGGTGAAAGATAAAAGGATAATGGAGAAATAATGAAAGTGTTTTCTCCAAACTTCCAAACTCAACAGGAAATGTTCTAGTAAGCAATGCAATGCCTGGGTGACAAGGACAAAGGATGTTGTTGTTCTTGAGTGCTTTGTTATCGCCAAGTATTTCACTCTCTTCCAACTCTGTGAGAGTTTTGGTCTCTGTGACCCAAATTGGAGTTTTCTTGGAGAAGAGTAATTTGCAATTTCCTTCTCCAGATTATTTTGTATATTTTGCATATCAAGGTAAACCAGTTGAAGAGACTTAAGATCACTGTTAGAAAGTGTCTGAAGGCAAATTTGAAGTCAGGTCTCCTGCCTGCAAGACCAGCACTCTCTCTGCTGCACAAAGTTGTACCATGAACCTAATAGGTTAGGAAGAAGAGGGTATTTTTTGGATATAAAAGTCCCACATTTGAAGCCTGGAGGAATGGAGAATAGTTTGTAGTAAGAAGATTTCAGAATAATGGAGATATATTTTTGAGCCCTAGCAGTATCAGGAGTATCTTGCCATTCTGGTGAGTTAGGGTACTGGGCCCTAGAAAGTGGAGCTAGAACTCTTTGCCAGACAGGTCTCCAGTGGGCAATCAGTGAGATAAACCACCTGCTGGGAACAGAGACGTACTATGGGAAAGCACTGTGGAAACGACACCTGGGGAGTTCTGCTGAGGGGCGTGGGAGTGTGGGAGCTGCTCTAAACAAGCAACACTACACAAACAGCCTCCTGAAAGAAGTAGCAGAGAGAGTACTAGATCTGGGGCCAGGCAAGATATGAGTTCAAATCCTGACTTTGACACTTTCTACCAATTTAACCCTAGAGTAATCTTTTTGAGAATCATTATTCTCTCTTAAAAAAAAAAGGATAATAACAGAATAAGGCAGCTAGATGCAATGAATGGAGTGCTGAGCTTGGAGTCAGGAAGATTCATCTTTCTGAGTTCAAATCCAGATTCAGATACTCAACAGTTCGCCTCTCTTTAGTTGTAAAATAGACTGGAGAAGGAAATGGCAAATTACTCCAGTATCTTTGCCAAGATAACCCCAGTTGAGGTCACGAGGAATTGGTCATGAGTAAACAACAACAAATGATTAAATATATCTTTGATTAACTAAATGGCACAGTGGATAGAATATTAGGTCTAGAGTCAGGAAGACCTGAATTCTCAACACTTACTGGTCACGTGACCCTGGGCAAGTCACTCCACCCTGTTTGCCTCAGTTTCTCATCTGTTAAATGAGCTGGAGAAGGAAATGACAAACCACTCCAGTATCTTTACCAAGAAAATCACAAATGGGGTCACAAAGAGTCAGTTAAGATTAAAAATGCCTAAAGAAAATAGGGATAATGATGGAGAAAATAATACTTCATAGAATAACAAATAACAAGGATAACAAATTAAATTACATGTAACTAACTTTGCAAACTATAAAGTGCCATAGTAGTAAGGACCTAAGTTTATGAGGCTTAAGAATTTTTACATATATAAAGTGTCTTGAAAATCTTAATGGGAGGTGGAGTCAAGATGGTAGAGAAAAGGCAGGTGTTTTCTGAGCTCTCCCCCAATCCTCTCCAAACATCTTTAAATAATGCCCTAAAAGAAATCCTGGCGTGGCAGAACCCACACAAGCAAGGGGTAAAACAATTTCCAGCCAAAGACGACTCTGAAGGTCATCAGAAAAGGTTTGTCCCACTTGGGTGAGAGTGGAATACAGTCCAGTTCAGGCCACACCAACACAGCAGAGCCAGCAAACCAGGAGCAGACCGTGGGAACCACTGAATCTTAGCAGCAGCAGTGGCTTCCAGAACTCTCAGCCCACCGACTGTAAGGATGCAGAACAACTGATCAGAAGGCGCTTACAGGGGTCTCTTTTCTGGCATTTGAGGACATGACTGTTGCTTTGCCCATAATCAGATTCGAGCTCCAGTCCTGGGTGGCCGTCCCAGAGCGAGGAGGAACTCTAGCATATCAGAGCTTGTGGCCTCAGTGGGGCAGGAACCCTCTTTACAATCCCAGGGCAGAAAAGAGTGCCTGTGTCACTCACAGATCAGAGCACAAATCAGGAGAGTAGTAAACAAACTTGTCCTTAGATCATATCACTTTGGATCACAAGTCCGTAGAGGGATCTCTGAAAATAGCTGCACTAACCCCCTCACGTTTGGAACAAGTCCACACTGCAAGAAGAGCCCCACTTTAACAAAGAGTTAAGTCAAGAAATATACTGGAAAAATGAGCAAACAACTTCTGACCATAGACAGTTTCCGGGGGTGACAAGGAAAATGAAAACACACACTCAGAAGCTAACAAAGTCAAAGCTCCTACATCTAAAGTCTCCAAGAAAAAAAATAAGAATTGGTCTCAAGCCATGGAAGAGCTCAAAAAATAGATTTTAAAAGTCAAGTAACTGTCAATATAAAGTTATTATTAAATAAAATTAAATTAAAATTTAAAAAAGTCAAGTAAGAGAGGTAAAAGAAAAATAAGGATGATAATAGACAATCATGAAAAAAAGCATCAGCTTGATAAAGAAGGTACAAAAAATACCAAAGAAATTAATATCTTTAAAACAGACTAAGCCAAATCTTAAAAAATATAGTAAGAAAAAGAACGCCTTAAAAGCAGAATTGATCAAAAAGGAAAAGATGTACAAAAATTCACTGAAAAACTCATTAATAAATAAAATTGGCCAAATTAAAAAGGAAGTATAAAACCTTCCTGGAGAAAATAATTTCTTAAAAATTAGAATTGAGCAAATAGAAGCTAATAACTCTATGAGACATCAAGAAACAATAAAGCAAAACAAAGAAATTTAAAAATAAGACAATGTGAAACATCTCATTAGAAAAACAAATGACCTGAAAACTGATCCAGGGGTGAAAATTTAAAAATTATTGAATGACTACTTGAAAGCCATGATAAAAAAAAAAAAGGAATGTAGACATAATCTTTCAAGAAATTGTCAAGGAAATCTTCCCTGCTATTCTAGAATAAGAGGAATAAATCACCTTCTGAAAGGGATCCCAAAATGAAAACTCCAGGTATATTATAGCCTATTTAGAATTCCAAAGTGAAGAAGAAAAGATTTCAAGCAGTCAAAAAGAAACAATTCAAATATAGTGGAGCCACATTCAGGATAACATAAGATTTAGCAGCTTCTACATTAAACAATTGAAAGTCTTGCAATATGAAATTCCACAGGGCAAAGCAACTCATCTACTCAGAAAAAATGAGGAAGGCAAACCAATTCAAGAATTCTTGATTTAAAAAAAAGACCAGAGCTGGATAGAAAATTTGATTTTGAAATACAAGGGAAATAAGGGACTTAATAAGATCAAAGTGTTTACATTCTGACATGGGAAGATGATACATGTAACAGAAGAATTTTCTCAATATTAGGGCAATTCAAAGTACCATATATAGAGAGAAGTACAGGTATGAGTTGAATATGATAGGATGATATCTTTAAAAAATAAAATTAAGAAGAAAGGAATGCCTTGGAAAAAAGGGAAAGAGAGGTAGAATGGGATAAATTCTCTCACATAAAATAGGCAAGTAAGAGCTATTACAATGGAGGAAGATGGGGGGGTTGTAGGGAATGCTTAAAATTAACTCTATTGGAATTGACTGAGAGGGAATAACATTCACTCTCAACTGGGTGTAGAAATATATATTATCCTACAGGAAAGTAGAAGGGAAAAGAATAAGAGAAGGGGAGTAATGCTCATAGATGGGAGGGTAGATTGGGGAAGGCAACAATCAGAAGCAAAACAATTTTGACGAGGAACAAGATGAAAGAAGAGAGAGAATAGAATAAACCAGGAGAAATAGAATGAAGGGAAATACAGTTAGCAATAATAAAATTTGAAAAAATTTTGAAGCAAGTTTTTTTGATGATAAAAGTCTCATCTCTGAGATATAAAGAGAAATAGTCAAATCTATAAAAATAGGAGTCATTCCCCAATTGACAATTATTTAAAAACAGGAACAGTAAGTTTTAAGATAAAATAATCAAAGCTATCTGTAGCTATATGAAAAAAAAATGCTCTAAATCACTATTGATTGGAGAAAGGCAAATGAAAACAATAGAGGTCAGCTATTAGATTGACTAATAGGATAGAAAAGGAGAATAAAAAATTTTGGAAGGGATGTGGGAAAACAGATACTAATGCACTGTTAGTGGAATTATAAATTGATTCAAACATAATATAGAACAATTTGGAACTAAAATAGAAACTCCTTATTAAATCTCTTGTGATTTCTCTTTCCTGTATATCTTTTTGTGCTTCTTTTAAATCTTGGTTTTGGAAGTCACATTTTCTATTTATAGCACCTCTTTTGTGATGGCAAAGAATTGAAAGTCGAGGGAATGCTCATCACTTGTGAAATGGCTGAACAAGTTGTAGTATGTAATTATGAGGGAATACTGTTGTGATATAAGAAATGATAAGCTAGATGCTCTTTAAAAAACCTGGGGATACACGAACTGATGATAGAAAAATGTGTAGAACCAGGAGAACATTGTATACATAATAACAACAATATTATAAGATTATTAACTATGAATAACTTAGTATTCTAAACAATACAATGATCAAGATAGCTCTGAAGAATTTATGAAAAATACTGTCAATTTCCAAAGAAAGAACTGATGGAATTTGAATATAGATTGAAACATATTTTTTAAACTTTATTTTTCTTGGGTTTTATTTTGATCTGTTTTCTTTCACAACATGATTAATATAGAAATATATTTTGCATGATTACACATGTATGAGCTATATCAAATTGCTTGCCTTCTTAATGAAGAGGATGGGGAGAGAGGAAGAGCATTTGAAATCTAATTTTACAAATGAATGTTGAAAACTGGTTTTACATGTAATTGTTAAAAAAATATTAAAATAAATTTTTGAAAAAGAAGAAAAGAAAACCTTAAAGTGCTAAATAAATGTCAACTGAGAGATAGAATGACATACTGGAAAGAGGGCTAGTCTAATTCAAGAAGACCTAGATGCAAGTTAGTTCTACACATTCCTTTAATATGAAAACTCATATTCACTATTGATTTCTCATTGTCAATTTTGACACATCCCTCACTCTTACCTCCCACATTTAATCAGTCTACAAAGCCTTGCAATTTTCACTTTTTAAAAAACTTTTATGTCTGTATCTTTTTTTCATTTTGGCTGCTTTCACCACAGTCGGGTTTCTCATTATGATGACAGTAACTTTCTTCTCTAGCCAGTCTCCCCTTCTCCACTTTCCAATCTATCCTTCTACAACTACCAAATATGAGAGTGATCCCTTCCCTACTTAGAAATTTTAGTGCTTCTATATTGCCTATAAAATAGAAACTCCTAAGTCTTGGCTTTCAAAAGTTTCTCACAAACTGTCTTCAGTCTATTTTTCCAGATTTGTTTCCACATTCTCTTTTGTACACTATAAGCTCCTTAATGTTGTCCCATGCATCTTCCCTCATGAGAGTTTGGGAATGTGGAAAGAGTAGGTGATTGCTGATTTGGGGATGAGAGGGATGGAAGATCTGTGTCACCATGCTCCCCTCCTTTCCTATTCCCTACTCAGACACCAAGAGGGAAGAGTTGACAGAATCTCTTTACCACTGTTGCCTACAGATCATGTTTCTGTCACCATGTTTCAACAGTGTGGTAAAATAAGAAACAGTTCTAGTGTGGAATAGATGAGGAATTAGGGAGAGAGGATCCCATGGCCTAAAGCTTAATGACTTTAATTCTATGTATGGGAAACACTCCAAGAGTGACACAAAGAGAAACATTCCAAGGAAAAGTAAAAGAACACTTTTGCAAAGAGAGCATGGGTGCACAGGGAATTCATTAGCCAACTTAGCATTTTAAAAGATATATGCAATAGGGAGGAAAGGTAATTGTAAATAGAAATTACAACTAGATTGTTATAAATTGTTATAAAGAATTTCCAGATTGGGAAACTACTTCTATAAAAGCAGATTACCACCTTCTCTTGGTAACTCACCCAACTGTCAATTCACTGTGACTCACCCATGGTCATGCAAACTGTATATATCAGAGGCAAGATTTGAACAAAGTGAGCTCTTTTTTTGACTGCTATGCAAAATGCCCAATGAAGCTAATGGAGGATAAATAGAAAAGTGTGACAATGCTGTAGGAATAAAAGAAGAAGGTAACTGAATGCTGATAAGAAAAACTAACAGATTGAAGTTCAGGATGGGCTGAGACATATGTGAAAAACTAAAAAAAACAAAGATTTTTTTATGATATTGTTGGGGGAGAAGGGAATCCAACTGGATTTGGATTACTGCTCAGGACAGATCAGACTATGATGGTATTGTTTGTCCTTCATTCTCAAAGAGTGCTAAGGACATCGAGAGGGTGAGATCTTGACTTGCCTATGAATTAGATTTAAGGTAGAGTGTTGCAAAGTCATCAACCCCACTCTCTCCTCCAGAGTCATCTAAGTCCCATGGCAAGGCAAAGGTCAAGACGACTGGACTATGATAAAAGAGAGAAATCAGAACTACTGTAATTCATCAAGACCATAGATTTACAGCTGGAAGAGACTTTAAAGACCATCTAATCCAATGTCCTCAATTTACAGATGAGGAAACTAAGGGTTATGTAACATGGTCATACTGGTAGTGAGTAGCTAGCTGAGCTGAGATTTTGGAGTCCAGCTCCAATTCCACAGGCAGCACTGTCCCCCTCAATTTTTTATCTTGCTTTCTCTGACAGGGGACTTGAAAAAAATAGAACAAAAAAGATTAAGGAGAAGCAGAAACCCAAGATAAGTAAGGTGATTATGAAAGAAAATTTGATTTGCCTTTGATGAGTTCAAGTCACCAGGAGCAAATGAATGGCATCCCATGGCTTTGAAGAATTTGACCAATATGACTGCTGAGTCACTGGCAGTGATTTGACTTCCAGTAATTGTGGATAACAAGAGTGATGTGGTAGGGCTGGAGAAGGACAAATGTTGTCCCAATGTTTTAGAAAAAATTACAAAAAACAAGGATGAGAGAAGGGAATGCAAACTGTAGGCCAGTGAACTTAACTCAATGCCTAGTGAAATCCTAGAACATGTTATTAAAGGATGACTTAGTGAACGTCTGAGAGAGGGAGCAGTGATCACAAAGAGCCAGCATGACTTCACCAAGAATGGGTCATGCCAGACTAAATTCATTTCCTTGTTTGACAGGGGGAACTACCCCATTTGTTCAGGGACATGGTGTGCATGTGGTTTACCTAGCTATTGGCAAACCTGGGACAAGGTCTTTTTTATTATTCCTGTTAACAAGATGAAGACTTGTGGATGATAGTTACTAAGTGTCTTCAAATGAAAGTTGAATGACTATTTGTTAAAGATATTTTAGGGAGGAATCTCAGTCAGGTACATATCCAAGCCCCTTCCACATCTGAGATTCTGGGAGCTCTGGGTTCAAACCCAAGCTTTTCCCATAAGCTGCCTGTCATTATTATTTTGTGTGTTATCACTTATAAAAAGAGTAACATCTCAGGCTTCGCAGCTATCTCCAGACATACTATCTTTATTCAAATTATTTTCCCTACTCCCTTTCCCCAAGAAAAATGGATTCATCCCACCCTGGACTTTGATAGGACTCCCCCTTTCCTTTCTATATTCTCTTTAAGTATTGACTTCTAACATTACAATAGAAGCTCCTCCAGGGGAAATTGTCTTACCTGCATGTATTTGTGTTCCTAGAGTTTAAAACAGTACCTGGCACATAGT
The DNA here is from genome assembly GCF_016432865.1 of Antechinus flavipes. Taxonomy (NCBI): domain Eukaryota; kingdom Metazoa; phylum Chordata; class Mammalia; order Dasyuromorphia; family Dasyuridae; genus Antechinus; species Antechinus flavipes. The sequence goes on from NC_067399.1 coordinate 537,364,153, forward strand.
AAGTACTTAACAAATGTTCTACATAGCTATCCATCCATCTCTATCCAACTACCTGTCTATTTGATTGTCTGTCTATGTAGTTAACTATCTATGGATCTGATTGTTTATCTAATTATCTGATTTTCTGATTGTCTAGCTATCTGGTTACCTGTCTATCTCTTTGATTATCTATCTAGTCATCTATTTGCTTATCTATCTTACTATATTATAAATAAAACAGTGAACCTCTGTTCACTTAAGAAGTGAACTCTTCAGATAATATACAATCTATATTAACACCAGCCAGGTTAGGGAGTAGCATTCAACCTAAGCTACTGAATCAAAGTTTAATCTAGTCTTGCTCACTTTTTCCTTGACAGCAAGTGACTTCTCTTTGAGCCTCAGTTTTCTCATCTGTAGAATGAAAGGGTTGGATTCTATGATCTTCAAGGTACCTTCTAGCTCTAAGTTCTGACATTCTGTTCTGCATTCTAGAGTTACTCCAAAGTGGATCGAGTTCCTTTGTATGGAAATGGAGTGGACAGCTGTTCACTGGAGATCTTCAGACAAAGGCTTGATGACCCCGTGGCATTCTTGTTTAGACATAGGTTGATCTAGATGGATTCAAAGGTCCTTTGCTCATATCCTCATAGGTTGCCCTTTGAAAGATCTTACTGATGCTATTCACAAGGTGAAAATGAGGTTGTGGGTTAGAATAGCATCCAGGGTCCAATCGTTGTCATATCATTACCCTCTCTCTCCACCATCCAATCTAAACAGAATGAGAACATAAGACGCTGACTGTTGTCCTTTAGAGATGACTACTGAGTTTCTGCTGTCTGCCTTCTTCAAAACACAGATCTGCTGAGGATGAAAAGGTCATGAAGTCATTTTTGGCAAACATCTTATGGGACACTCCCTTTCACATCTTTGGAAACGTCCTATCATCCAAATCCCTGGGAAGATAACCAAGGAGGGAGAACGGAAAACAGCACAAAGCATGTGGTACTGTCAGGCTTAACTGATGATTACTTTCTAATCAGGGTCAGCCAAAGGAAATATTGTGAAGTCAGGAAAGTTTGGCTTTGGTGGCCTTCATTTCACCCTTTTGTATGCTTCCTTCCTTTCCCTTCAATATTCCTTTTAATCTGTTGGCATTAAGTACTTTAGTAGTCAGGTATCTTTATCATGAAGAAAAATAAACCGATAAACTCATATTATTGATGTGAGGTAGTTCCCCCAAGGGGATTTAGTAATTTAAAAAAAACCTACAGGAAAAGTGTGATGTGGACCTCAAGGAATTAATTTCTAATGAGGAAATGTAGACATCAATGGAAGAGATGCTTTAAAAGGAAGGGATAACAGGCGCCCCTAAACATGCAACATAGATAAATGTCTGTTTCCCTTGTAGAAAAGTCTGCTTTGTCTGTGGCTTTTAACCCAGACCACAAGAACCAAGACCATGGGGTTTAAAATTAGAAGAAAACTTCTAGATCATCTAACCTAAACTTCTTAATTTACAAATAGTCAAATTAAGACCCAGAGAAGATAAGTGACAAGAGAGATGAGTTTTAAATCTAGATTCTCTGATTGCAAATACAGTTCTCTGCCCACTGCACCATATTGTCATTTCCTTGAAAGTAATTAGCTTACATGGGTAGTGTTCTTACTATCTTTTACTGCATTTCTCTCCATGTGCCTCACAACCATTTCAGAAAAGCCCATGGAAATCAAACTACCCCAACAATCAAATATTCTAGAAAAGGCAGTTGTGCACGATGGCCTCATTTCTGGAGACATAACAAAAGAGATTTGACAACATTCTGGATATTTAGAATCATGGAATCATAGACTCACAGAGATGAAAAATAATCTGATAGTTCTCCTCTCCTCAACAAGCAACCTCAGGACACAAACCCTGAGCTCAACATTGTTCTTAATGTTCTTAAGATGGAAAGAAAGATTTCATGTTATACAGGGTAACTTCAAAATCCTACTATTAGTAAGACTTTGGGGATACTTTTTTTTATCAAAATACTTATAATTTACAAAATTTTTAAAACTTTAAAATACACTAAGCTTTTTTGAATACCTTATATATGAAAATGTTTACAACAAGCCTTTGAATGGAAGGAAAGAAACAAAGGAAAAAAGTAAAGAAGGAAGGAAAGAAGGGAGGGAGGAAGGAAGGGAGGGAGGGAGAAAGGAAGGGAGGGAGGAAGAAGGAAGGGAGGAAGAGAGGAAAGAAGGGAGGGAGGGAGGGAGAGAGGGAGAAAAGGAGGAAAGAAAGAAAGAAAAAAGTCTGCACACATTTGTAGATCTAATCAAGATCTTTGATACTGTTAGTAATTATGGAAAATTATGTCAAAATTTCATTGTCCAGAAAAGTTCAACAGTATTGTATGTCAATTTCATGATGGCTTGGATGCCTAGGTCCTGAATGATGGATGATGCTCTTGCACTTTTGCAGCCACCCATGAAGTGAAACAAGGTTGTGTGCTTACTCCCATGCCTTTTAGCATGATGTTTTCAATCATGTTGTCAATGCTTTTAATGAAAACAACCATGGCATCAAAGTCAGCTGTCACATTAATGGCAAATTCTTCAACTTGAAAAGACTACAAGACAAAACTGAAACAGTGGGAGTGTTGGTGCATATTTTGTTTGCAAGATGTTGTACACTCCATACAGCCTCCAAAGCTGAGATGCCACAAAGTGTTAACACTAAGAAAACACAAGTCTTCCATCATCCATAAGTGGAACCATCACTTACAGCAAATGGAGAAGCTTTACATGCTGGGGATAAATTCACTTACCTTGGCAATATAATAATAAGTGGTAACCAAAAAAAGAACCTTGGCATAATAATGCAAGAAATAATCCAAGAAAATTGTCCTGGAGTGATAGAACATCAGAGGAGAGTAGAAAAAGGAAAAAAAAAAAAACACCAATCACCACCTCAATGAAATCCTTTGTGGAAAACAAATAGGAATATTATTGCCAAATTTTGAAATCCCCAGAACAAACACTGCAGGTCCTGGAGTTATATCTATCAACAACCAAAAGAATTAGGCCTGTGATCAAAAATGTCATATACAGCAACATTATCATATTTAATGAGAAAAATGGACTTTAAATGAACTTACAGATTTTCAGAATTTTCTATCAAACAAGTCCAAATTAATAGAAAAGTTAATGTCTAAGAACCAATATCAAAGATTAATTTCAAGGAACTCAACATGGACAAATTGTTCATTTTTTTACAAGAGAAATGCATACCATGTTTAAGATTGATGCCAACAATAGGGTTGTTCAAAAGAAAGATTGGAGCAGAGTTAAGATAAAAAAAAATCATGTTATACAAATGAGATCTAAAGGAAGAATAGATACAGAGACATTAGAAGGGGGAGAAGAGCTCATAATTCTGAAAACCTACTCACACTGGGAATGGGTTAAATAAGTAACATTACATTTATATACCATGAAGGAATGGTATCCTCTAAAATCTATAAAGAAATAAGGCGGAGAGAATGGATGGATGTAGAAGCAAAAAGTGAGGGAAGAAGACAAGAGAGGGATCCATAAGTGGAAGGTGGTTAAGTAATAAATAGTAAGGCAAGTTAAGGAATAAAAAGTGAGCAGGAATAGGGAAGATGTCTGTGTGTAGGTGGGGGACAGAGTGTGTGTATGCATGAGTATTATATATCTACCTATCTACATAAATATATCATTTCTTAACTATAGCCTGCTTGGGGTTGGGAGAAAAAGGGGGGAAAAATAAAGTTTTTAAAAAGTGCCACAGCAGGAAGTAAAGATGGACACTCACAAATATAATATCTTCTAGTAATACATATTCATATTTTTTCTTGAAGTAGCAATTCATCATTAAATATTTTGAATCTTTCCTGATTTTCTGCTGGACATATGATGATGTTCTCTTTTGTTTTGTTTTGTTTTGAATTCCTTTTCTGTTTTTCTTTTTCTTATTCTATTTTTTAAATAAAATTAATTTTAAAAAAAGATTTTTATGGAGAACTCTCACAGGGTAAGCACTCATATGGTGATCAGAAAAAAAGAACTTTAGAATTGATTGTATGACATGGGAGACCCTGCTACAGGAATGCCCAGCATGGCATGACCTCATCAGAGAAGGTACTATGCTCTATGAGCAAAGCAGAATTAAAGTAGCTCAAAAGAAATGCAAGATGTGCAAATTTAGAAAATGCACCTCAAATAGTCACTTGGACTATTTGTACCTAACCTATTGTAGAGCATTCTGAGTTCATAATGATCTGATCAGCCACTGTCAGACACACTAGGCAATCCTTTTCCCTCTCCACTTACTGGAAATCCAAGAAAGAGAAAACATTAGATAAAGAATTCCTAGCCCGAAGAGTTCAAAAGGGAGTAGAGCCATTTCCCCTCACTTTCTCTGTAGACCTCACATAAGGGAGATTATTCTATCAAGAATCCTATACCCCTGATTTTAAATCACTTTGAAATAGCCTCCAGTCACTGGGCACCAATCGGGAGTTTACTGTGTCCTCTCCAGGCTCACATCTCCCCAGGAAAGCTTGGCTGTGGTCCATGTCCAGCTCCATGGGACATGCCTCAATCTAACCAAGGTTCATGACCTGTAATCTCATGCACCAAATTAATGCAGGATTCCCCTGGTCATTTCCACTATAAATATAGTACAATATTATTCCACAAGAAACCAAGAAAATGAGGAATTCAGAAAAACATGAAATGAAATTGAGCAAAATAACCAAAAGCAGGGAAACAATATATGTAATTCCTACGATAATGTAAATGAAAAGAATACAAAAAGAAACCGAGCATTATATAATTATGACTAATCTTGGCCTTAGCAACAGAAGAGGAGTCTATCTCTCTCCTTTCCTTAGAGGGGTGGGGAAACTATAGTTACAGAGTGTTTCATATGCTTTAGGCAAGATCCCTGTGGCAGCTGATTTGCCTTAACTGTTTTTCTTTGTTACCAGGGAAAGTTACCAGGGAAGGGGGTTGGTTGACTAATATCCAAAAATGACTGTAATATCAAAATAATTCATCAACAAAACTTTAGCAATTCAAAAAAAATGGTTTTGACTTCTACTAGATAGACTCTCTGAGGTAAGTAAATGAGTTTTATCTAGAATTCTGCTGACCATGTCCTGAATACATTAAGCTGTTAATATATCTTTCTTGAATTAAATTGATTTCTATTGACACTACTACATTGACTTGTCTTCAAATGGCTGGGATCCATCCATTTATCTGGGGGGCTGGGAGGAAGTCACCTTCAGAGATTTCCTCTCGAGCTTTGTTTTGTGGTAGAATACAAAGCTAGTGGCCCAGGGAGCTACAACTCAATTGTTGAGAAAAGTTATTCTTTCCTAGATTCTGTAAACAAGTCAAGACTCTTGGGGGGGGGGAGGAAGGTGATTCTGCCTCCCCAGCTTTTCTCTGCATAATTTCTTGAGAAACCCTTCAAAGCCTAAATTCAAGATTGAAATGTGCCCTCAAACTCAGGGCCATCACAAGTAGGACCAGAAAACACTGGTTATTTAGAAGCTGAGGAATTATAGAGCTGGTTAGGGAGGAAGTAAGGTGTAATGATTTTGATAAATTATACATATATCCCAGAACAGTTAGGAAGTAGGGACACAAAGGGAAGCAGAAAGAGAAATGTAGAAATGGAATCTATATGCTTTAGGATAAGTACCATCTCTACCACTTATTAGCTGTAAAATATCTATTACTATCCAAAGGGCTCTAGGAAGGACCCTTAAATTTTCTCTCAAAGTGATTCCACTATTAGAGATTCATTCCTTTCAAGGAGATATTTTCCCTTAATCAAATACAAATTGTAGAGATTAAGCAATAGTCAGCTATTCACTCCTTGGCATGGGGTTAGTTTATCAGATTTCTTTTCACTGTGAAAAGTATTTGAGAACAAGACCAAGAAAGAGTGATTTGGGTGATGGAAAGAATAAATAGTAAGTCTAGGCTGTATTCATTTTGAGCTCTTCAGGACTCAATTTCCTAAACATAAATGACCTATAAGATCACTTCTTGCTCTAAAGCCTTTATTTCTAAAGCAGAGACTAAAATTTTTATAGCATAGGAACCCCTGAGCAGGACAAGACAGAATGAGGACCAATGGGGTCCTGCAGAGAGGGAGAAACTGTAGCTCTGGAGTGGTATCCGGGTAGGACAGGAGTCTTCAACTTGTGTCACCAATTGTGTAATCTCAATTTCCCTTTGATAGTTTCTGTTTGCTGAATTTTCTGTTTCTGATCTTCCATTCCACTTCATCTCCAGTCTTCATGGCTTTGCCTTAACATTCCTATGCCTGGTATGCCCTAACCATTTTTTAGTTTTAAGACAGTTCAAATCTCATCTTCTGCAGAAGAACTTTCCTGGATTCCTTCCCACTCATCCTTCTCCACATGACTTCAGGTCCTAGTGGTTTTGCCTTTCAGATAATTCTGGATATATTCTATATATTTCAGATATAGTTTATGTATATTTTCTCTAAAATTTGTATCTTTTAACATCAGATTACCTTCACATACTCTGTATATACCTTCCATGTAAATGTCTTCTACATATTTACATATTGTCTCTCCCCGTTAGGATTTACCATCCTTGAGTAGAGGGACAATATTGTTTTGGTTTCTAATTTTTTTTCCCTTTCTTAACAAAGTACATTGTAAATACCTAATAAGTGTTTATTGGCTGACAGATTTGAACATTGTAACCTCAGGGACATTTGGTCCAAAAGCATCCTGCCTTGGAGATATCCATGCTGTGATTTAAGCCAAGACAGGACTAAGGAGAAAGCACTCTGCATGAAAAACAGGAAGACAGAGACTGGGGGCTATGACCTCATAACCACAATGGAGATTGTACAGAAGGGAGCAGAGATGAGTGAGAAGAGATGAGAAGTCATGGGATCAGGGCAGAAAGAAGCCTTTGAGACCAAATAGTCCAAATTCTTTAATTTACAGAGATATGAAATCTTGCAAGGGTCACATAGGTGGGAAATAAGAGAGCCAAGATTCTGCCTCCAAACCTAGAGCATTTTTGGATCCATCATTCTGGCCTTTTTTAGGATTTGGAAAGTACCACCAGATAACTAACATTTCCCTACTGCTACCCTCTGTTAGGATAGCTTCTGGCTAATACATGGGCCAGTCTCTACTGCTCCCTGTTGCTATCATCTGCAAACAACACACAACAAATACTCAGTGCTGTTCACATCTGCCCAGTCCCTAAGCAGATTACCAATGACCTGGACCAGACCCAGAAACTAGAGAAGGGTGTGGTATTTATATGATGGGGAGGGTTGAGGGAAAAGAAGAAAGAAGGGTTAGTAGTTCATCTCAGCCATCCCCCAGCCTCTCTGCAGGCCTTGCAGACTATGCAGGATTTGGGCTTTCTAACTCCCCAAAACTTCCCTAAAACATGGTTAATAGAAGAGCTAAAGTGATGCCAAAGTCCCAACCAGGCAGTCCAGTCAGGACCCTGCAGCTGCCAAATGAGATTTAGAAATAAGAAGCCCAGCCGTGACCTGAGACGTTCTCACACTGAGTCCCTTTTAGAGAGTGTCACAATGATTCTCTGTCTCTCCCAACAGTAGTGGACAGGTCTTTTGCCAGAGAGCAATCAAAACAGGCTGTCAGGGGTCACTGACTTTTTCAGCTATTCAACTGCAGCTGGAGATGTCCCTGCAGAAGTCAGATGTGTTTGCATGAAGCACTCAGGCCCAGGAAGTCTGGAGTCAGTTTATCAGCGGGAAAGAAGGCATTGGGCTCCTTTTTCTTAGAGTCACTGGCTGGCCAAGCAAAACTACCCTTCTCCTTTTCACTCTACCTTTCCATTGTGCCCACTATGATGTCTGTCCCATCCCCTACATTATACCAACAACCTCCTCATCACTTCCTTTCACAATTTTTCCATATTCTGTTTCTTTTAAATAATTTTTCAGTCATATCTGACTCTCAGGGACCCCATTTGAGGTTTTCATGGCAGAGATACCAGAATGGTCTGCCATTTCCTCCTCAAGTTCATTTGACAGATGAGCATGATTAAGAGACTTGATCAGGTCACTTATCTAGGAAGTTTCAGAGGCTGGATTTGAACTTAGGAATATGGGTCTTTCAGGTTTCAAGCCCAGTATTCTATCCACTGCACCACCCAGCTGCCCATATTCTAGAATTCATCAAAACCCTGGCTTTCTCCTAAAATCCCACCTCTGGCCATGTTCTCCAATGTAGGTCTCTTCATTGAAGGGGGAAGAAAGCCACGAGAAAGAGGACTAAGAAAAGGTACTCTGCACTTCCAGACCCTTCCTCTGTTGCCATCATTTAGCAGTCTCTCTTAAGGTTTATTCTCTTTTTTTATAATAGCTTTTTTAATCTTTCAAAATATATGCAAAGATAGTTTTCAACATTCACCCTTGCCAAACCCTCCATCCCTACTTCCCCTCTTCCCAGATAGAAAGTAATCCAATATAGGTAAAACATGTACAATTCTTCTAAACATATTTCTACATTTATCATGCTGCACAAGAATAATCAGATCAAAAAGGGGGAAATGAGAGGGGGAAAAACAAGCAAGCAAACAACAAAAACAAAAAAAGGTGAAAATACTATGTTGTGATGCACATTTAGTTCCCAAAGTCTTCTCTCTGGATGCAGATGGCTCTCTCCATCACAAGTTTATTAGAATTGGCCTGAATCATCTCATTGTTGAAAAGAATCAGATCTATCATAGTTGATCATCACATAATCTTCTTGTTGCTGTGTATTCTACTCATTTCACTCAACATCAGTTCATCTAAATCTTTCCAGGCCTTTCTGAAATCATCCTGCTGATCATTTCTTATAGAACAATAAGAATATTTCATTACATTCATATACCATAACTTATTCAGCTGTTTCCCCACCGATAGACATACACTCAGTTTCCAATTCCTTGCCATTTCAGGACTGTTACAAACATTTTTACATATATGGGTTAAATGTTTATTCTCTAAAATTATATCACCCTATTCAGATCTCACTTGCTGTTATTATGAGCTTTCAGTTCGTTGTACTCATAGAATCATATAATTAGAGCTAAAAAAAATTGAGACATCATCTAGACTAATCCTCTCATTTTACAGAGAAACTGAAATCTCAAGAAGCAAGGTAATTGACCCAATATTGCACAGATAATTGATGGCCTAACTGGCAATCCAATCTCAGTCCTTTGATTCTGTATTCATCCCTCTCCATCAGGGTTCATTTTCCTTTGGGCAGAGTCTCCAGGAACCTAGATACCACTTACTCTGTTTTAATTACAGTTTGCTGTTGTCTATCTATTTTTGCATAATTATTTTGGAAAGGGTGCCTGCTTCCTTTGCTAAACATGCTATATCTCAGCCCCAGAAGAGTAGAATGTGCTATTAGTAGAGACTCTCACCATATTTAAGTAGCATAGATGGAAGATGTGGTTTGTCTTCAGCCTACAACTGGCCACATTCCAGAACATGACTTCTTTCTAAAGGAGTTCAGTATCTCATTGAGAATCACAGAATCAGATAATTTGAGAATTGTAAAGTCCACTCCATACAGGGAGAAATACCTATTACTCTGCTTCCCCTAAGAAGGGGAATTCACTTACAACACAGCCCACTGCACTTTTGGACAGCTCTAATTGTTAAAACATTGTTTTAACATCACCTAAAGTAGTCTCTGCAGCTTCCACCAGTTTTTCCTGTTCTTGTGGTCTGGGTACAAACAGAACAATGTGATAATCTTTCATATACTTGATAACAGCCGTTGTATCTCCCCAAATCATCTCTCCTCCAAGTTAAATATGCCCAATTCCTTCCATCAATGTCTGTATTACATGAAATCAATTACATCATGGAACATAACACCATAGATTTAAAACTGGAAGGGAAGTCAGTGCCCACCTGACTCAATCTCCTTATTTATTGATGAGAAAACTGAGGGTAATTTAATTGTCATGTAGAAGTTATAGGGAGATAGAGCTTAGACGAGGTCCTATGATTGCTTTTCAAATATGATTTAATTTTATTCTCACAGTAATTCTGGGATATAGATATACAGTTGAGTAAACACAGAGCTAATAAGTGATTGAGACTGGATTTGAACTCGTCTTCCTGATTTCAAGCCCAGTGGTCTGTCCACTATGACACCTAATTACCTCTAACAGTACCCACTAGTGATTTCTTGCCACATTGCAACTGAATCATAAATAACTTCTCCTTGATTTTATTCTGTCAGTCCAGAATCCATCTAATTACATTATAATCTTATCCATGTGTCTCCATCTTTTTAATTAGAATAGTCTGAGATAGCTAAACAAAAACTTTGCTAAAATTTAGATATATTATTTCCACAGCATCCCCCATCTACTAGTTTAACAATCCCCTCCAAAAAAAGGTAAATAAGGTTCTTATAGCAGGATCTGTTGTTGGTTTGTAGTAACTGATCCTTTTTCTAGATATTCATAAATATCCCTTTAAGAATTTATTCTAGAAATTTCCTAGGAATTGGAATCAAGCTCACTGATCTAGAGTCTACAGATTCTGTTCTTTTTCCTTTTTTGAAAATCATTGACTACATTTGCCCATCACCAGTCTTGTAGCTCACATTATTTTCCTTCATCCTAACCCTTGCCCTCCTACCTAGGGTATTCAAAATTTCTGTTGATATCTGTTTGAAACTCTTGATTTCCAAATTCATTGACCTTAGCAATCCATAGGTTTGATGACTCCATATATCTCACCACCTCCTAAAATACTTCTTCCCTCAGGCCTTTGGCCTCTGAAATTCCCCTCTCTAAATATGAGTTCCCATCTTTCCACCTTTTCCATTGGTTTGTTCCTTCTAATATATCCATTATCTTTACTATGGCCTCTAAAGTCTCAATTCCTTTCTGCTGTCTCAACCCAATTCTTCTATTCTCTCCTCACTTTCTCCTTTTCACAGTTATCCAGTTGTTCCCATTGCTTGTAAGCAAATTGGTAACAAGTAATCCTGGAACATTATCTGCCCCTTCTGTAACAGTTCCAATCACAGTGCCTCCATAAAGCCTTTTATTGACCATTCTAGGCAGATTTGATTTCTTTTTCCTTTGATCTCCTTAGGCACTTAATGCCCATACTATTCACTTGGTACTTACTACTCCACCTTTCCCATCCTAGAAGTTTCTTTTATTTTTTTAAGAGTCTATCATCTTACCATCTACCAACTAGACTGTAAATCTATGAGGACAAGGTCTGTGTCTTCTTCCATAATCACTGTAGCTATTGTTGTTCATCCTTTGTTTTAGAAGAGAACCAATAATATCTTGAATCAAGCCTTGCATATGAATTAAGTTTAAGGGAGGCAGAGGTGCACAATGTTACTAGCTTTACTCTCCTCCAGAGCCATCAAATCCCAGTAATTAGACAAAAGTCAAGGTAATTAGTGATGGCCCAGGGTGCTGTGAAAGACCTTGGCATCTTTGATGTCTGAATAAGTTGTAAGCACTCCACAGTGCCAATTTTAGCTACTTTCATGGATGTTGAAATGAATTGTTCTTGTCCTCCCATTTCTCCAGGGAAAGTCTTCACATCCTTGGGGTAGACATCCCCCTAACTCACCAACAAATTAGCTATCCTCAACCTGGTTTAACCCATTTACCGACATGGTTACCAAGTATAGATGCTGTGCATGTTCCTGGAACCACAGATGAGACACCAAAGGTAAATGAGCAGCCCTGTAAAAGTGCTTGGCAAGCCCTCAGACCAGAGGTGCTGTTTGGAGTATTATACTCCATACATCCATTGACCCTTGCATAGCCTTGTGTTTCAGATTTTTCCCTCTTTCCCCTCCTCCCTTCCCCTAGATGGCAAGCATTCCAATATATGTTATACATGTTAAAATATATGTTAAATCCAATATGTGTAAACATTTATACCATTTTCTTGCTGCACAAGAAAAATCAGATCAAAAAGGAAAGTAAATGAATAAGAAAACAAAATACAAGGGAACAACAACAAAAAGAGTGACAATATTATGTTATGATACACATTCATTTCCCACAGTCCTTCCCTCAGGCCTTTGGCCTCTGGTATGGATGGCTCTCTTCATCACAAGATCATTGGAACTGGCCTCAGTGATCTCATTGTTAGAAAGAGCCACGTCCATCAGAATTGATCATCAAATAATATTGATGTTGTTGTGTACAATGATTTCCTAGTTCTGCTCATTTCACTCAGCATCAGTTCATGAAAGTCTCTGCAGGCCTCTATGAAATCATGCTGTTGGTCATTTCTTATAGAACAATAACATTCCATAACATTCATATGCCATAATTTATTCTGTTTTGTAATAGCCATTCTCCAATTGATGGGCATCCACTCAGTTTCCAGTTTCTGGCCACTATAAAGAGAGCTGCCACAAATACTTTTGCACATGTGGGTCCCTTTCCCTCCTTTAAGATCTCTTTGGGATATAAGCCTAGTAGAAACACTTTTTGATAATTTTTGAGCAGTTCCAAATTGCTTTCCAGAATGGCTGAGTCTGTTCACAGTTCCACCAACAATGTATCAGTGTCCCAGTTTTCCTCCTCTAACCATTTTGAAAGAGATGGATTAAATGAGCTCTCTGCTCTGTTCTACTCAGAAATAAAGAGGAGACCCTAGCAAAAGTTTAAACACAGCCTCTGCCTTCATTATGCTACCAATTAAGTAGATAGGATAAGGCAAGTACATTAATAAATGTAAAACTAGAAATAAGGGCAAAGGAATAGTACAAAGTGCATCATCAGACAGGGAGAAAACACTCTGAGATAGCAGTTAAGGTCAGGTTTCCCAACGGTGGTGGTATTTGAGCTAGACTTTGAAGGTAGGAAGGATTTAGACAGGTAAAGATAGAATATCTTTGAAGAGATTTGTTTAAGTGTCAGTAAAGGGCAGTCCCATTCTTCCAGTCACCTAGCTTGGTAATCTTGGTATCATTTTCATATTCTTATTCTCCCTCACCCTAATATCCAAGCATTTTTTGTATCTTGCAGTTTCTACTTCTATAACTTCTCTCACTCTCTCACATACCATCCCTTTTCTCCATTCATACATCTCTTATTACTTCTTGTCTGGATTATTCCTGTAGTCTCCTAATTGATCTCCCTGCCTCAAGCCTCCCCCTGCTCTAATCCATCTTCTAAACAGCTGCCAGAGTGATTTTCCTAAAGGACACTTCTGATTACTTCACCATTACCACCACTTTCCTACAACTCAATAAATTTCAGTATTTCCCTATTACCTCTAGGACCCATTTGACATTTAACACCAGTCTTCTTACGCATTACTCACTTCCATATATTCTACAAGCCAGCCATATTGGCCCTCTTGCTTTTCTGAACACATGGCACTCTTATCTCTTCGATCCATGCCCTTCCACTGGTCACCCCATGCTTGGAATGCTTCTCTACAATATTGTACTCTCTTGGAATCCTTTATTTCTTTCAAGATTGAGACTTTTTGGATTCCCCCAACTGCAATATACTCCTCCCCAAAATGTGTATGTCTTTTGTACATATAAATACTAAACATTAACTATGAATATTAAATATTTTGTGCATTGTTGATGGAGTTGTGAACTGATCCGATCATTCTGGAGAGCAATTTGGAACTATTCCCCAAAGGCTACAAAACTACACATATCCTTTGATCCAGCAGTACCACTACTAGATTTGTATCCCAAAATAAATCATTAAAAGGAAGGGAACCCTATATTTATACCAGCTTTTTTGTGGTGGCAAAGAATTGGAAACTGAGAGAATGTCCATCAATTAGGGAATGGATGAACAAATTTTGGTATATGAATGTAATTGAGTGCAATTGTGCTGCAAGAAATGATGAGCAAACAGATTTCAGAAAAAAAAAAAAAAACCTGTAAAGACTTACATGAACTGAGGCTGAATAAAGTAAGTAGAACCAGAACACAGTACAAAGTAACATTAACATTTTGCAATGATCAAATTCGATTGACTTAGTTCTTCTCAGTAATACAATGATCCAAGACAAGTCCAAAAAAATTCATGATACAAAATATTATCCACATCCAGAGAAAGAACTATGAAATCTTAATGCAGATCAAAGCATCCTATTTTCACTTTTTTGAAGGGGAAGTTGATGCTTTTCCCTTTTGTTCTCTTTTTTTTCTTTCATAACATGACTAATATGGAAATATGTTTACTTGATTGTATATGTATAACCTAAATCATATTGCTTATTATTTTGAGGCTGGGGCCAGTAGAGACAGAGGAGAGAAAGGGAGAGAGGGAAAAAAAAGTTGGAACTCAAAATCTTATAAAAATGAATGTTAAAGATAATCTCTTCCTGTAATTGGAAAAAATACTATTTAAAAATATTAAATATTTTATAAATAGAAATGTTAACTATAAACATATGTGCTTATATTTATATATGTGTGTGTATATATACATTTATGTGTGTATATATACACATATGTATTTATATACACATGTTGTGTCTTAGAACATAAGCTCCTTGATGGAAGGGACTATTCTACTTTTGTTTTGGTATTTCCAGTGCTTAGCAGTGTTTTTATAAACATTATGTAATTTTAATTTTGATTGATTAATAAATTTAATAAATTTTGATTGATTAACTGGAGATGGCAGAATGTGGTTTCATGTTCAGGAAGTTGGCAGAAGCATAGTGGTAAGTAAGGAGGAATAATAACTGCTTATACCTATTTATAGTATTTTAAGATTTCTAAAACATTTTAAAATATAGAATCTGGTTTGATCCTTACAACAAATCTGTGAGGTAATTATATAATTCATTTTATATATAAGAAAAGCAATTGTCAAAAAGCTTGAGTGATTTGCCCATGTTCACCCAATTAGTGATTATCAGAAACAGGCTATAAACCCAAGTTTTTCCTAAATCAGTGCCCACTTCCCTGTCCATATCACACCATATCTTGAGACAGAGAAAGCTAAAACAGAGAAAGTGGATAGGAAATAAACACACACAACACACATACACTCACACACACACATACCCACATCCTTCTCCCTGAGCTCCTGAGCAGAGAAGGGTTATTTTTGCTAGTCAAATGTGAACTTCACTTAGGAGAGGGGGCCGAGTTGTCAGGCATCCTCACCGCCTGACATTCCAGGCTCCTTGGTTGGTAGCTTTATTTGGAGTCTAATAGCTGCATAATTGGGAGAAGTCATCATGACTCATGCACCAAACGCTGTTTTTGTTTTTCCCCTTTTCTTAAAAATTTCAGCTATTGGCTATTTTTACCACAAGGAGAGATAGACTTTTATGGGTTTTTTTTCCTCCTTTCTTGGATTTCTCAAACCGGTTGCCACAGGAACCACAGATTCTTCCCCCAAGCTGTCATTAAGGTAAGCCCTATTGATTTTCCCCCAAGGGGAAACAGCAAAGTATGTTGGTAACAGCCAGAAGCACATCAGATTCCTCCTTGACTGCTTGCAGGGCCCCATTCAGCTCTCAGATAAAAACACTGAAGTGCAATCCAATCCCAAAACTCAAATGAGTTCTTACCTCACCTGTCACTTTAGCATCCTCTCCCAGAGTTGAGTCCCCAACATGGCCACAGTCAAGAAGGCAGAACAATGGCTCTGAAGTCAATAAAGTATACCAACAACCCCAACAAGGGCAACCAACCTCTCTTTCTCCTTTGGAGACTACCCCTAGTCAACTTCTAAAAGCACAGTTCGTTTAGGATTTAGGGTTGTGTTTCTTAAACTGGTCCTCATACTGCAAAACAGATGGTAATGACAGGAGAGACCTTTGAATGATAAAGCAGTACAGCTATTGGAAGCCTGGGTCCCTGTGTAGTATTTACTGAGCTGGTGCTTCCTGTTGTATCTTTAGAGAAAGACTCTTGATGCACTGAGCTATATAGCAGCTTGCTGGGATTAGGGTTAAACCTCTGCAGGAGGTGTTAAGGACAGGATACTCCAGTAGACTGTGTCACAAAGGGAGAGACTATGTCCTTTATAATAGTCCATAACCTTTCCCCCTTTTCCTCAAATGTATCTATTTCAGAAGTTAAAGGATCCTGGCACCAAAAGTTCCCTGACACCAGAATTCTGAACTGAATCATCTACCAACAACACACACACACACACACACACACACACACACAAAATACCATTGCCAGGTTCGTACAAAATGGAAATGGACCCTATCTTGAGGCATGAGGTAGTCAACAAAACAAGACAAATAGAACTGGTCTCATTTTATAAGGAAATTGAGGTCCAAAATGAGGAAATAACTTTTTAAATTGCTAATGAATATCAGAGCCCAAACTAGATTGTAAATCTATAGGATCTGAATACAATAGGATCTGAATCTCAAATCAGAGAATTCCATGGGCAAAAATGTGGAGGTGGGATGGTTCAGAACATCATCAATTCATATTCAATTAAGGATTCTAGTCCAGCTAGAAAAGAGGATACATTTAAGGAAGTCATAGGAAATGAGACTAGGAATTTAGGCGAGGGCCAAATTATGAAGGACTTTGGAAGTCAGATTAAATCAGGAACTTGGACTTGATCTTCTCTATTAGTGGTCTTCAAATATTTTTTATTTTATAGAAAAAATATACATTCTTAATATATGTATATTTATTTATTTATAAATAAATATTTGTAATATTTATAAATATTTAAAAAATATTTATAAATTATTTACCTCTACTATTTACTTGCAGCTAGGTAGTTCAGTAGATAAAGTGGAGGTCCTGGAGTTAAAAGGATCTGAGTTTAAATCTATTCTCACCTACTAGCTGTGTGACTTTGGTCAAGTCACTTAACCCTGTTTGTCTCAGTTTCCTCATCTGTAAAATGATCTGTAGAAGAAAATAGTAAACTATTCTTATATCTTTGCCAAGAAAATTTTAAATGAAGTCATAAAGAGTTAGACATGATAATACAACTGAACAACAACTACATGTCTATACTACTATACTAATAATTATGTACATTATAAAACAAAATATAATTTTTAAAGGATAAAATAATATTTGATACTAAATAATAAAATTTGATTAATAGGAACTCTCTTTAGATCAAGTTGGGAAGGAAGCATTTATTAAAGCAACTATTATGTGCCAAGTACTATGCTAAGCATTTTACAAGTATTATTTCATTTGACCCTCATGACAATTCTATGAGGTAGGTGTGTTATTATTTTTACAGCAAGATTTTATATGAGAAGTGAAGGAGAATGAAGACATGACACTTATAGATTCCTAGAAGTATCTCTGAAAACACCTGCACAAAACTTTTCAAGCTTGGCACAATGTACTCTTTACCCTGAAAGCAGAGCCCCATTCTAACAAAGGGTTAAATGTCAAGAATAAACTGGGGGGGAAAAGAACAAAATCATTTATCATGACAACAAAAATCAAACACATATTCAGAAGAAAATGACAAAGTCAAAACTCTGACATCCAATCTCCAAGAAAAATATGAATTGGGTTTCAAACCATGGAAGAGTTTTAAAAAAGATTTTAAAAAACAAATGAGAGAAAAAGAAAAATTAGAAAGAGAAATGAGGGTGAAGCAAAAAAAATCGTGATAAAAGAGTCAACAATGGTACAGGAGATCCAAAAAACTGCTGAGGAATTATGGTCTATAATTTTCTTTCTCTGTTTTGATGCTACCAGTTTAGATATCAGCACCATGTCTGTGTCATAAAAAGAATTTGGTAGGATTGCTTCTTTCCTTATTTTTCCAAAGAGTTTGTATAATATTGGCATTAACTGTTCTTTAAATGTTTGGTAGAATTAATAAGGTACAATGATCCTGGAGACTTTTTCTTAGGGAGTTGATTAATAGCTTGTTCAATTTCTTTTTCAAAAATGGGACTATTTAAATAATTTGTGTCCCCCTCTGTTAACCTGGGAAATCTATATTTTTGTAAATATTCATCCATTTCACTGAGATTATCATTATTGCATACAATTGGGCAAAATAGTTCCTAATTATTGCTCCAATTTTTTCTTCATTGGTGGAAAGTTCATCCTTTTCATTTTTGATATTAATGATTTGATTTTCTTTTTTACTTTTTCCGATCAAATTAACTAAAGGTTTATCTGATTTTTTTTTCATGAAACCAGCTCTAAGTTTTGTTTATTAGTTCAATAGTTTTTTTTTACTTTCAATTTTATTAATCTCCCCTTTTATTTTCAGATTTTCAAATTTGGTATTTACTTGGGGTTTTTTATTTGTTCCTTTTCTAGCTTTTCTAGTTCCATGCCTAGTTCAGTGATATTCTCTTTTTCTATTTTATGCAAGTAAGCATCTAGAGATATAAAACTTCCCCTAAGAACAGCTTTGGCTATATGCCATAAATTTTGGTAAATTGTCTCATTATTGTCATTCTGTTGTATGAAATTATCAATTGTGTTTATGATTTGTGGTTTTACCCCACTCATTCTTTAGGATCAGATTATTTAGTTTCCACTTAATTTTTGGTCCATTTTCCCTGACTCTTTATTACATGTGATTCTTATTGCATCATGATCTGAAAAAGATGCATTTAACATTTCTGCCTTTCTCATTTGATTTTGAGGTTTTTATGTCTTAATACATAATCAATTTTTGTATAGGTCCCATGAACCACCAAGGAAAAAAAATATGCTCTTTTCTGCCTCCATTCAATTTTGTGCAAAGATCTATCACACCTAACTTTTCTAAAATTCTATTTATCGCCTTAACTTCTTTTTTTATTTATTTTGTGGTTCAATTTATCTAGTTCTGAGAGAGCAAGGTTGAGATTGCCATATAATATAGTTTTGCTATTTCTTCTTGCATTTCTCTTAACTTCTCCTCTAGGAATTTGGATGCTATACCACTTGTATATATATATTTAGTACTGATATTACTTCATTTTCTATGGTACCCTTTAGCAAAATATAGTTTCCTTCCTTATCTCTTTTAATTAGATCTATTCTTGCTTTTGCTTGATCTGAAATCAGGATCATTACCCCCTATTTTTTTTTAACTTTACTTGAAGCATAATAGATTAGACTCCAGTCTTTTACTTTACTCTATATGTATCACTCTGCTTTAAATGTGGTTCTTGTAAATGACATATTGTAGGATTCTGACTTAATCTAGTCTGCTATCCACTTCCATTTTATGAGAGAGTTCATCCCATTCACATTCATAGTTAAAATGACTAATTCCGTATTTCCCATCATCTTATTTACCCCATTATGCTTTTCTCTTTCTTTCCCCCCTTTCCCTCCTCTCCAGTATTTTGCTTCTGACAACGACCTACTTCAAACAGTCCTTCCCCTTTCTTATACCTTTTCCCTACTATTTTTGTTTTCATTTCTATTTGCCTCCCTCTTTCCTTTTCCCTTTTCCCTCCCACTTCTCTATAGGGTGAGACAAGTTTCTCTATGAAGTCAAATATGTCTGATATTTTCTCTTTGAACCAAATCTGATGAGAGTAAGATTCACACAAGGTTCATTTCCCTCCTTTCCCTCAATTATAATAGGCCTTCTTTGCCTCTTAATGAAACGTAATTTCCCTCATTTTACCTCCATTTTCCTCTTTTTCCAGTACAATCCCCTTTCTATCTCTAGTTTCTTTTTTATATTATCACAGTAAAATCAAATTATACCTGCACTCTTTAAGTATACCCATAACAGAAATATAGTTCTCAAGAGTTCTTTCCTTTTTACCTTTTTATGCTTCTCAAGTTCTGTATTTGGAGAATTTCGTATTTTGGGGGGAGTATTTGTATTTTGTTCAGCTCTGATCTTTTTATAAGAAATAAACAAAATTCACCTGTATTATTGAATGCTTATCTTCTTCCCTGAAAGATAATGTTCATTTTAGCTGGATAGTTAATTCTTGGCTTCAATCCAAGTTCCTTTGCCTTTTAGAATATCAGATTCCAGGTCCTTGCATCCTTTAAAGTGGAAGCTGCTAGATCCTGGGTAATCCTGATTGTGGCTCCTCGATATTTGAATTGTTTCTTTCGGGTTACTTGCAATATTTTTTCCTTTACCTGGTAATTCTGAAATTTAGCTGCGATATTCCTTGGAGTTTTCATTTTGGGGTCTCTTTGAGGAGACCTCTTTGAAGAGGTGATTGGTGAATTCTTTCAATGGCTGTTTTACCTTCTAGTTCTACACATCAGGACAGTTTTCCTGATGATTTCCTGAAAGATAATGTCTAGGCTCTTTTATTTATCATGGTTTTCAGAAGTCCAATAATCCTTAGATAGTCTCTCCTAGAGACTTAAAAGGACCAGGAGATCATTATATACTTCAGCAACAATACTAGGTGATGATCAATCCCGATAGATGTGGCCCTCTTCAACAATGAGATGAACCAAATCAGTTCCAATAGAGCAGTAATGAATTAACCCAGCTATACCCAGCAAAAGAACTCTGGAAGATGACTATGAACCACTACATAGAATTCCCTATCCCTCTATTTTTGTCTGCTTGCATTTTTTTATTTCCTTCACAGGCTAATTGTACACTATTTCAAAGTCCAATTCTTTTTGTGCAGCAAAATAACTGTTTGGACATGTATACATATTTTATATTTAACTTATACTTTAACATATTTAACATGTATTGGTCAACCTGCCATCTAGGGGAAGGGGTAGGGTGAAGGAGGGGAAAAGTTGGAACAAAACTTGCAACTATCAATGCTGAAAAATTACCCATGCATATATCTTGTAAATAAAAAGCTATAATAATAAAAAAAATATATATACCAGAAAAAAAAGATTTTCTCTCCTAGATTTATTTTCCAGATCAGTTGTTTTTCCAATGAAGTATTTTACATTTTCTTCTATTTTTTCTTTTTTTGGTTTTGTTTGATTGGAAAACTTTTCTCTTGATTTGATTCTCTTAAAGTTCACTGAGTCATTCATTTCCATTTGTTCAGTTCTAATTTTTAACAAATTATTTTCTTCAGTTACCTTTTTTAAGCTCCTTTTGTATTTAGCCAATTGAATGTTTAAATGAGTTATTTTGTCCAATGGATTTTTTCCCCATTTAACAAATTCTGTTTTTCAAGGAGTTGTTTTCTTTTTCCATTTTGTCAAATCTATTTGTAAGGAGTTAAATACTTTTTCCATTTTGTCAAGTCTATTTTGTAAGGAGTTATTTGCTTTTTCCATTTTACTAAATCTATTTTTAAGGAATTTTCTTCAAATAATTTGTTTCCTTTTGCAAAACTTCCTGCAAAGTTCTTATTTCCTTTTCCCATTTTTCTTCTAACTCACTTTTAATATTCTTTTTTTTCCCCTTTAAATAACTTTTTATTGACAGAACCCATGCCAGGGTAATTTTTTACAGCATTATCCCTTGCACTCACTTCTATTCCGATTTTTCCCCTCCCTCTCTTCATCCCCTCCCTCAGATGGCAAGCAGTCCTTTACATGTTAAATAGGTTACAGTATATCCTATATACAATATATGTGTGCAGAACCAAACAGTTCTCTTGTTGCACAAGGAGAATTGAATTCAGAAGGTATAAATAACCCAGGAAGAAAAACAAAAATGCAAGCAGTTAATATTCATTTCCCAGTGTTCTTTCTTTGGGCTTAGCTGCTTCTGTCCATCCTTGATCAATTGAAACTGAATTAGCTCTCTTTATCGAAGAGATCTACTTCCATCAGAATACATCCTCAAACAGTATCATTGTTGAGGTATATAATGATGTCCTGGTTCTGCTCATTTCACTTAGCATCAGTTCATGTAAGTCTCACCAGTCCTCTCTGTATTCATCTTGCTGGTCATTTCTCACAGAACAATAATATTCCATAATGTTCATATACCACAATTTATTCAACCATTCTCCAATTGATGGGCATCCATTCATTTTCCAGCTTCTAGCCACTACAAACAGGGCTGCCACAAACATTTTGGCACATACAGGTCCTTTCCCTTCTTTAGTATCTCTTTGGGGTATAAGCCCAGTAGAAACACTGCTGGATCAAAGGGTATGCATAGTTTGATAATTTTTTGAGCATAGTTCCAAATTGCTCTCCAGAATGGCTGGATGTGTTCACAATTCCACCAACAATGTATCAGTGTCCCTGTTTTCCTACATCCCCTCCAACATTCTGCTTTATCTTTCCCTGTCATTCTAGCCAATCTGACAGGTGTGTAGTGGTATCTTAGAGTTGTCTTAATTTGCATTTCTCTGATTAATAACGATTTGGAGCATGTTTTCATATGGCTAGAAATAGTTTAAATTTTTTTGTCTCAGAATTGTCTGTTCATATCCTTTGACTATTTATCAATTGGAGAATGGCTTGATTTCTTATAAATTAGAGTCAATTCTCTATATAATTTGGAAATGAGGCCTTTATCAGAACCTTTGACTGTAAAAATGTTTTCCAGTTGATTGTTTCCCTTCTAATCTTGTCTGCATTTGTTTTGTTTGTACAAAAACTTTTCAATTTGATATAATCAACATTTTCTATTTTGTGGTAAATAGTGATCTCTAGTTCTTCTTTGGTCATTCTTCCACAGGTCTGAGAGCTAAACTATCCTAGGCTCTTCCAATTTATTTATAATATCATTCTTTATGCCTAGATCATGAACCCATTTTGACCTTATCTTGGTGTATGGTGTTAAGTGTGAGTCAATGCCTAGTTTCTGCCATACTAATTTCCAATTTTCCCAGAAATTTTTGTCAAATAATGCATTCTTATTCCAAAAACTGGGGTCTTTGGGTTTGCCAAACACTATCTTATTAAAGTTATTGGCTGTTTTGTCCTTTGAACCTAACCTATTCCATTGATCAACTAGTCTATTTCTTAGCCAATACCAGATGGTTTTAATAACTGCTGCTTTATAATATAATTTTAGATCTGGTACAGCTAGGCCACCTTCATTTGATTTTTTTTTCATTAATTCCCTTGAAATTCTTGACCTTTTGTTTTTCCATATGAACTTTGTTGTTATTTTTTCTAGGTCATCAAAATAGTTTTTTGGGAGTCTGATTGGTATAGCACTAAATAAATAGATTAGTTTAGGTAGTATTGTCATCTTTATTATATTTGCTCACCCAATTCAAGAGCATTTAATATTTTTCCAGTTGGTTAGATCAGACTTAATTTGTGTGGAAAGTGTTTTGTAATTTTGCTCATAAAGTTTCTGATTTTCCCTTGGCAGATAGATTCCTAAATATTTTATACAATCAGTTGTTACTTTAAATGGAATTGCTCTTTGTAACTCTAACTGTTGGGTTTTGTTAGTGATATATAAGAATGCTGATGACTTATGTGGGTTTATTTTGTATCCTGTAACTTTGCTAAAGGTGTGGATTGTTTCTAATAACTTTTTAGTAGAGTCTCTGGGGTTCTCTAAGTATACCATCATATCATCAGCAAAGAGTGATAATTTGGTTTCCTCATTGCCTATTCGTATTCCTTTAATCTCTTTCTCAACTCTTATTGCCAAAGCTAGTGTTTCTAATACAATATTAAATAGTAATGGAGATAGTGGGCAATCTTGTTTCACTCCTGATCTTATTGGGAATGGTTGCAGTTTGTCCCCATTACATATGATGCTTACTGCTGGTTTTAAATAGATGCTACTGATTATTTTAAGGAAAAGTCCATTTATTCCTATACTCTCAAGAGTTTTTAATAGGAATGGATGTTGGATTTTATCAAATGATTTTTCTGCATCTATTGAGATGATCATATAGTTTTTGTTAATTTGATTATTAATATGGCCAATTATATGGATAGTTTTCCTAATATTGAACCAGTCCTGCATTCCTGCTATAAATCCTACTTGTTCGTGGTATATTATCCTGGGAATGATTTTCTGTAGCCTTTTTGCTAATATCTTATTTAAGATTTTAGCATCAATATTCGTTAGGGAGATTGGTCTATAATTTTCTTTCTCTGTTTTCAACCTACCTGGTTTAGGTATCAGTACCATGTCTGTGTCATAAAAGGAATTTGGTAGGACTCCTTCATTCCCTATTTTTTCAAATAGTTTATAAAGCATTGGGGCTAATTGTTCTTTGAATGTTTGGTAGAATTCACATGTAAATCCATCTAGTCCCAGGGATTTTTTTTTTTTTTTTAGGGAGTTGATTAATAGCTTGTTCTATTTCTTTTTCTGAAGTGGGAATATTTAATCAATTTACTTCCTCCCTTGATAATCTGGGAAGCCTATATTTTTGGAGGTAGTTATCCATTTCGATTAGGTTATCAAATTTATTGGCATAAAGTTGGGCATAGTAACTCCTTATTATTTCTTTAATTTCCTATTCATTGGTGGAAAGTTCTCCCTTTTCATTTTTGAGAATTAAATTAGAATACTAATTTGATTTCCCTCTCTCTTTTTTCTAATCAGATTTACCAAAGATTTATCAATTTTATTGGTTTTTTTTAGAAAACCAACTCTTAGTTTTATTTATTAGTTCAATCGTTTTTTTACTTTCTATACTATTAATTTCTCCTTTTAATTTTAGAATTTCAAGTTTAGTAATTGGTTGGGGGTTTTTAATTTGGTCTTTTTCTAGCTTTTTAAGTTGCAGGCCCAATTCATTGATCTTCTCTTTCTCTATTTTATTCAAGTAAGCCTCTAAGGATATAAAATTTCCCCTTGTTACCGCTTTGGCTGCATCCCATAAATTTTGGTATGATGTCTCACTATTGTCATTATCTTGAGTGAAATTATTAATTGTGTCTATAATTTGCTGTTTCACCTAATCATTCTTTAAGATGAGATTGTTTAGTTTCCAGTTACCTTTTGGTCTATTTACCCCTAACTTTTTGTTGAATGTAGTTTTTATTGCATTGTGATCTGAAAAGAAAGCATTTACTATTTCTGCCTTCCTGCATTTAATTTTGAGGTCTTTATGTCCTAATATATGGTCAATTTTTGTGTAGGTTCCATGAACTGCTGTGAAGAAAGTATACTCCTTTCTGTCACCATTCAGTTTTCTCCAGAGATCTATCATACCTAATTTTTCTAATATTCTATTTATCTCTTTAATTTCTTTCTTATTTGTTTTGTGATTTGATTTATCTAAATCTGAAAGTGCAAGATTAAGATCTCCCACTATTATAGTTTTGCTGTCTATTTCTTCTCGCAATTCTTTTAACTTCTTCTTTAGGAAGTTAGATGCTATACCATTTGGTGCATATATGTTTAATACTGATATTGCTTCATTGTCTATAGTACCCTTTAGCAAGATATAGTTTCCTTCCTTATCTCTTTTAATTAGATCAATCTTTGCTTTTGCTTGATCTAAGGGTGGCTATCCCTGCTTTTTTGACTTCACCTGAAGCATAATAGATTCTGCTCCAGCCTTTTACCTTTACTCTGTATGTATCTTTCTTTTTTTAATGTGTTTCCTGTAAACAACAGATTGTAGGGTTCTGACTTTTGATCCAGTCTGCTATCCGCCTCCTCTTTATGGAAGAGTTCATCCCATACACATTTATGGTTAAAATTACCAATTCTGTATTTCCTGCCATCCTAATATCCCCAGATTATACTTTTCTTTTTCTTGTCCTCCTTCCCTTCTTCTCTAGTATTAAACTTATTGTTCCCACTTATGTCACGCAGCTCTCCCTCTTTAGTATCCCTCTCTCCTCCCTTTGAATCCCTTCCCCTTTCTTGTACCCTTCCCTTATTACTCTTTTTCCTTCTCCCTTTTCCTCTCCTACTTTTTAATGAAGTGAGAGAAGAAGCTCTGTAAAACAAATATGTTAATTATTTCCTCTTTGAGCCAACTCTGATAAGAGTAGGATTCACACAATGTTCCTCCCCCTCTCTAAGTTCCCTCATATATGATAGGTTTCCTTTGCCTCATCATCACCTGTAGTTTCTGTCTTTTTATCTCCTCTCTTCCCTTTTTTCTGACACTATCCCCTTTCCATTTCTACTTCCCTTTTTTATGTTATATCGGTAAAATCAAATCATACATATGGTTTTTATGTATATCCACAACAGAGATACAGTTCTCAAGAATTCCTTTTACCTTTTTCTACTTCTCTTGAGTCCTGTTGTTAGAGATCAAGTTTTTTGTTTAAGTCTGGTTTTTTTCCTTAGAAACAGATGGAATTCCTCTATTTCATTAAATCTCCATCTTCTTCCATGGGAAAAAATACTCAGCTTAGGTGGGTAGTTTATTCTTGGCTGCATTCCAAGCTCTTTTGCCTTTTGGAAAATCTGATTCCAGGCCCTTCGCTCCTTTAATGTTGAGGCAGCCAGATCTTGCATGACCCTTATTGTGGCATCTCAATATTTGAACTGTTTTTTCCTGGCTGCTTGTAAAATTTTTTCTTTAGTCTGAAAATTCTGAAGTTTGGCCACAATATTCCTCGGAGTCATTATTTTGGGGTCTTTTTCAGAAGGTGTTCGATGAATTCTTTCAATGCCTATTTTCCCTTCTGGTTCTATTACGTCTGGGCAGTTCTCTTTGATGATTTCCTGTAAAATAGTATCTAGGCTCTTTTTTTCATCATAATTTTCGGGTAGTCCAATGATCCTCAGGTTATCTCTCCTAGATCTATTTTCCAGGTCTTTTGTTTTTCCAAGTAAATATTTGACATTTTTTTCCAATCTTTCATTTTTTTGGTTTCACTTGACTGATTCTTGATATCTCAAGAAGCCAATTCACATTTTAGGAAGTTGTTGCTCTCTTGCATAGCTTCTCTTTTCTTTCCCCATTTTTCTTCAATTCTCTTTTAAGGTTTTTAATAGATTCTTCTAGGAGATCCTTTTGTATTGGAGGCCAACAATTGTCTGGAGACTGTCTGCTATTAGTCTCTTCAGGGTTGAAAAGCTGTTCTCTTTCTGTATAGAAACTATCAATCGTCCTTTTGATTTTTTTACTCATTTTGTTAAAGCCTGTAGGGCCTGCCTTCAGAGCCAGGAGGTTACCAGCTTCCTCTGCAGAGCAGTGAAAGGTGTATGGATGGGTAGCTGTCCTGCCAACTGGCTACAAAAAGCAGTGAGGTACTGGAGTGCTCTGGGAAAGAGTTCCCCATCGGGGAGTAACTCAGGCCTGCAGGGCCAAGCTGGGAAAGTGCCCTGCAAAGAACCCCAAAGTGTGGGATAGCAACTGCCCTGGGGCTAGACGCTGAGCAGTGAGAGTTTCACTACCCCAAGCCAAAGCTTGCCCTGGGGCTGTGGATGTTAGCAATTGAGCAGTGAATGCATTTGCAGGGACCGGAAGTGTCTGCCCGGGAAGCACAGTCTGCTGGGGAAGCTCTATTGCCCCAGCCTGAGCCCCACACTGTGCCTAGTAGAGGCTGCCCAGGCTGTGCCCCCCTGCCATGCAGATTTGTAACTGCCCCCACAAAAGCCCCGAACTGCAGGATGTGGCTGCAGGGCTGTGTTACAGCCTGCCTGAGTCACTTCCGGATTTGAGGGGTTACAGCCAGATCTCATTAGGTTCTGGAGTTTTTTAGAGTACCCTCTGTTTCAGGCTTTAATCTCTCTGCCAGTTTACTGCTTTGTAGTCAAGGCAGAGCAGTTATCCTATAGCAGAATCGTCTCTATAATAATTTCTCTAGCCACAGAGATCACTCCATCCCCTGATCTGCTCAGGACGCTAGTCTCTCGCTGGCTGCGCTGGTCTGTTCCTGGCCCCTCAGGACAAACCTTTCCTGGTGATCTTCCAGATTGGCTTCAGCTGGTAAATTGTGTGCTTCTATCTTCATGAATTTAAGCAGTGAAGAGCTATTTTTGAGGCTGGGTTAAATAGTTGGTTTTGAGGGGAATGAGAGGAGCTTAGAGTTATGTGTGCCTTCTCCGCCATCTTCACAAAAGGGTTTTAGTAGGGAGATATTAGGAGCTTCTGTCCATCATAGAAATTGTCTCCAGAGTCCTATTATACACACATAGAAGGTTCAAGAAAAGCAATGGTTTGAGTTGGTCGGAAGGAGGAGAGAAGAGCTTCCAGAGAAGAGATGGTTATCTATTGTAGAATGTATAATAAGAGACCATCCCATGAGCAGAGTATCTCTGTCATTGTTCCTCACATGGAAGAGACTGTTTTGGAAAAGTTATGAGTTTTATCAAAAGTTTGGAACATGTGTAGACATTCTGTAAATGGTTCTAGTTTGCCAATAAGTTCTCTGATTGGCTGTAGATATTGAATTTAAAATGTGGACAAAAGCTTTCATTAGTTTCAGTCTTTTTCTCTTCCAGTGGACCTCTGTCCTTGGTTTACCTCCTTCAGTGACAGCATTTACTGAGAATCAGTTCTATAATGGGAGACAGTTTCGTCCCCTTCCTCCACCACTGACATATGATCCTATAAATATGTGTATCATTTACTTGCCAGCTTAGAGTTTTCTTAGATGAACAGATTGAGTTCTTTTGTGAGTTTTGAAAGGTCAGGAGAGTGGTCTATCCAGGAATCTGGGTATCTAGGTGTCCAAGAGTTGAGGAAATGCTGAGTTTTACAACCAGGAACCCCAATACCCCAAGGAACAAGGAGAGAACTTTGAGACTCAATCCACTAATTAGTAGATGAAATGAAGACTT
Source organism: Antechinus flavipes (assembly GCF_016432865.1). NCBI lineage: Eukaryota > Metazoa > Chordata > Mammalia > Dasyuromorphia > Dasyuridae > Antechinus > Antechinus flavipes. The sequence goes on from NC_067399.1 coordinate 537,392,713, forward strand.
ATCCATCAGTGATGTCACATTTAGATATGAATTTGATGATATCAATTCTGTGTAGGAATTCTGCTGATCTTACCATCTTTGGAGACATAGATACGATAGGAAAGGATGGTCCAAGAATATTTGTGTTTTTGCTATGATTATATTTTTGAAGTTAAATTTTCCTGTATAATTTAATACTAAGTGGTATCAGAACTGGGGTGCTAGTCACTCACTGAATTATAGTAGAGGGAACAACCAATGGAAACTTGAGCTGATAATATTTCAAGAAGAAATAGGGCAGTCCCTCAGGGTACTCTCTGAATCATGAAAAGTATAACAGGGGGGACTTCCGGTTAAGATGGCGGAGAGGAGGCTCACAGTTGCATAAGCTCCGCGCTTTCTCTCACTATCCACTTCATTACAAGCCTCTGAATCAATGCTTGACTGAAAAAAAACCCACAAATAGTTACCAAGAGAAGCCATCCTTGAGATCCGCCAAGAAAGGTCTGTCTTTACTGGAGGGCTGGGGCGGTTTTAGATCGGGCGCAGGCTGAGGGCAGCGGCAGTGAGAGCACGGGAGCAGACTGGAGAGGGGGTGGGGAGTGATCGCAGCTGTCTCTGCGGGGAGAGCTTCGCTACAGGTTTGGAACCTGCAGCAAGTCAACAGCCCAGCAGAGAAGCTAAAAACACCAGGGCTGAAGAACACAACCGCAAACAGCTGGAGTCTCTCAGGACCTGGCCGCCCCCCCTTTCCCCCCCCTCAGTGACTCAGCACGCTTTGGGATCTCAGAGCGCAGGCGCAGCACAGTCCTGCTAGTGCCTCACTGCTGCCACCTGCAGTCTGTAGAGGAAGCTCGATAACACACCCAGCCCCCCCCCCCCCAAGAAAGACTCCAGTTTTTTCTGTTTTTCTTTGGTAGTTTGTCTCTGATTAATAGACAGAATGAGCAAGAAGCTGAAGAGGACTTTAACCCTAGACAGCTTCTACACAGATAGAGAGCAGACTCTAAATCCTGAGGAGACTAAAAACAGGCAGTCCCCAGGTGATCCCCAAAGGAGGAGATCGTCTGTTCCTCAGCACAGATGAACCTCATAGAAGTGATTAAAAAGGCTCTCACAAGGGAGCTAGAAGAAAAATGGGGAAAGCAGAGTGAGGCTTGGCAAAAGAAAGGAAGCTTGGGAAAAGGAGAGGGAGGCTTGGCAAAAGAGCCTGGAGAAGTCAGTTAAAGAGAGAGTGGATAAAGAAGTAAAATCCTTGAAAAATAGGATTAGTGAACTGGAAAACAAAATTGGCGAAATGGAAAAAAATTCCACAGAACAAAAGAACTCAATTGGACAATTAGAGAAAGATTTTAAAAAAGTGAGTGAAGAGAATACTTCACTGAAAATCAGAATTGAACAAGTGGAATTGAATGACTCGAGGAGACAAGAAGAATCAGTCAAGCAAATCCAAAAAAATCAAACAATGGAGAAAAATGTGAAATACCTTCTGGGAAAGACAACAGACCTGGAAAACAGATCCAGGAGAGACAATCTGAGAATCATTGGACTCCCAGAAAAACATGATGAAAAAAAGAGCCTGGACACTGTCTTCCAGGAAATTATCAAAGAGAACTGCCCAGAAGTCATAGGAACAGAGGAAAAAATAAACATTGAAAGGATTCATCGATCACCCACTGAAAGGGATCCTAAAATCAAAACACCAAGGAATATAGTGGCCAAATGCCAGAACCCTCAGATGAAAGAAAAAATATTGCAAGCGGCTAGAAAAACCCAATTCAAGTATCAAGGAGCCACAATAAGGATCACCCAGGATCTGGCAGCATCCACATTAAAAGATCGAAGGGCCTGGAATATGATATTCCGAAAGGCTAAGGAACTTGGTATGCAACCAAAAATAACTTACCCAGCGAGAATGAGCATCTTTTTCCAGGGAAGAAGATGGACATTCAACGAAGTAAGCGAATTTCATCTATTTCTGATGAAAAAACCAGAACTTAACAAAAAGTTTGATCTACAAATATAGAACTCAAGAGAAATCTAAAAAGGTAAAGATTAATCTTGGGAACTATATTTTGACTATATAGATGTATAAAGAATACATGTATACCTTGTTCTAGAAATTGATGTGGAAAGGACATTGTACCAGAAAAAGGGTAAAGTGGGGGTAGTACATCTCATGAAGAGGCATAGGAAACCTATTATATCTGAGAGAAAGAATGGAGGGGGATGAATATAGTGGGTATCTTACTGCCTTCAGAATTGGCTTTAAGTGAAAAATCTTAAGACATATTCAATCTATGGTGAAACTTCTCCCATCTCATTGAAAAGTGAGAAGGGAAAAGTGGAAAGGGAAGGAATAAGCTAAGCGGAAGGGAATACGGGAACTGGGAGGGAAAGGGGTAAGATAGGGGGAGGAACTCTAAGGCGGGGGGAGGGACACTAAAAAGGGAGGGCTGTGAGAAGCAAGGGGTGCTCACAAGCTTAATACTTGGAAGGGGGGGAAAGGGGAAAGAAGGGAGGAAAGCATAAACCGGGGTTAACAAGATGGCAAGTAATACAGAATTGGTCATTCTAACCATAAATGTGAACGGGGTAAACTCCCCCATAAAGAGGAAGCGGTTAGCAGAATGGATTAAAAGCCAGAATCCTACAATATGTTGTTTACAGGAAACACACCTGAAGCGGGGAGATACATGCAGGTTAAAGGTAAAAGGTTGGAGCAAAATCTACTATGCTTCAGGTGAAGTCAAAAAAGCAGGGGTAGCCATCCTGATCTCAGATCAAGCTAAAGCAAAAATTGACCTAATTAAAAGAGATAAGGAAGGACACTATATCTTGCTAAAGGGTAGCATGGATAATGAAGCACTATCTATATTAAACATATATGCACCAAGTGGGGTAGCATCTAAATTCTTAAAAGAGAAACTAAGAGAGCTGCAAGAAGAAATAGACAGTAAAACTATAATAGTGGGAGATCTTAACCTTGCACTCTCAGAATTAGATAAATCAAACCACAAAATAAATAAGAAAGAAGTCAAAGAGGTAAACAGAATACTAGAAAAGTTAGATATGATAGATCTCTGGAGAAAATGTAATGGAGACAGAAAGGAATACACTTTCTTTTCAGCAGTTCATGGAACCTATACAAAAATTGACCATATATTAGGACATAAAAACCTCAAACTCAAATGTAGTAAGGCAGAAATAGTAAATGCATCCTTTTCAGACCACGATGCAATGAAAATTACATTCAACAAAAAAGCAGGGGGAAGTAGACCAAAAAATAATTGGAAACTAAATAATCTCATACTAAAGAATGATTGGGTAAAACAGCAAATCATAGACATAATTAATAACTTCACCCAAGAAAACGATAATAATGAGACATCATACCAAAATGTATGGGATGCAGCCAAAGCGGTAATAAGGGGAAATTTCATATCTCTAGAGGCCTATTTGTATAAAATAGAGAAAGAGAAGGTCAATGAATTGGGTTTGCAATTAAAAATGCTAGAAAAGGAACAAATTAAAAACCCCCAGTCAAACACTAAACTTGAAATTCTAAAAGTAAAAGGTGAGATCAATAAAATTGAAAGTAAAAAAACTATTGAATTGATTAATAAAACTAAGAGTTGGTTCTATGAAAAAACCAACAAAATAGACAAACCCTTAGTAAATCTGATTAAAAAAAGGAAAGAGGAAAATCAAATTGTTAGTCTTAAAAATGAAAAGGGAGAACTCACCACTAACGAAGAGGAAATTAGAGCAATAATTAGGAGTTACTTTGCCCAACTTTATGCCAATAAATTCGACAACTTAAATGAAATAGAAAAATACCTCCAAAAATACAGCTTGCCCAAACTAACAGAGGAAGAAGTAAATATCCTAAACAGTCCCATCTCAGAAAAAGAAATAGAACAAACTATCAATCAACTCCCTAAGAAAAAATCCCCAGGACCAGATGGATTTACATGTGAATTCTACCAAACATTTAAAGAACAATTAACTCCAATGTTATATAAACTATTTGAAAAAATAGGGATTGAAGGAGTCCTACCAAACTCCTTTTATGACACAGATATGGTACTGATACCTAAACCAGGTAGGCTGAAAACAGAGAAAGAAAATTATAGACCAATCTCCCTAATGAATATTGATGCTAAAATCTTAAATAAAATATTAGCAAAAAGATTACAGAAAATTGTCACCAGGATAATACACTATGACCAAGTAGGATTTATACCAGGAATGCAGGGCTGGTTCAATATTAGGAAAACTATTAGCATAATTGACTATATCAATAACCAAACAAACAAAAACCACATGATCATCTCAATAGATGCAGAAAAAGCATTTGATAAAATCCAACATCCATTCCTAATAAAAACACTTGAGAGCATAGGAATAAATGGACTTTTCCTTAAAATAGTCAGGAGCATATATTTAAAACCATCAGTAAGCATCATATGCAATGGGGAAAAACTGGAACCTTTCCCAGTAAGATCTGGAGTGAAGCAAGGTTGCCCACTATCACCATTATTATTTAATATCGTATTAGAAACACTAGCCTCGGCAATAAGAGTCGAGAAAGATATAAAAGGAATTAGAGTAGGCAATGAGGAAACCAAACTATCACTCTTTGCAGATGATATGATGGTATACCTAGAGAACCCCAGAGATTCTACCAAAAAGCTATTGGAAATAATTCATAATTTTAGCAAAGTAGCTGGCTACAAAATAAATCCCCATAAATCCTCAGCATTTTTATACATCACCAACAAAACCCAACAGCAAGAGATACAAAGAGAAATTCCATTCAGAATAACTGTTGATACCATAAAATATTTGGGAATCTATCTACCAAAGGAAAGTCAGGAATTATATGAGCAAAATTATAAAAAAGTCTCCACACAAATAAAGTCAGACTTAAATAATTGGAAAAATATTAAGTGCTCTTGGATTGGCCGAGCGAACATAATAAAGATGACAATACTCCCTAAACTAATCTATTTATTTAGTGCTATACCAATCAGACTTCCAAGAAAATATTTTATTGATCTAGAAAAAATAACAACAAAATTCATATGGAACAATAAAAAGTCGAGAATCTCAAGGGAACTAATGAAAAAAAAAATCAAATGAAGGTGGCCTAGCTGTACCTGATCTAAAATTATATTATAAAGCAGCAGTCACCAAAACCATTTGGTATTGGCTAAGAAATAGATTAGTGGATCAGTGGAAAAGGCTAGGCTCACAAGACAGAATAGTCAATTATAGCAATCTAGTGTTTGACAAACCCAAAGCCCCTAACTTCTGGGAAAAGAATTCAATATTTGATAAAAACTGCTGGGATAATTGGAAATTAGTATGGCAGAAATTAGGCATGGACCCACACTTAACACCATATACCAAGATAAGATCAAAATGGGTCTATGACCTAGGCATAAAGAACGAGACTATAAATAAATTAGAGGAACATAGAATAGTTTATCTCTCAGACTTGTGGAGGAGAAAGAAATTTGTGACCAAAGATGAACTAGAGACCATTACTGATCACAGAATAGAAAATTTCGATTACATCAAATTAAAAAGCCTTTGTACAAATAAAACTAATGCAAACAAGATTAGAAGGGAAGCAACAAACTGGGAAAACATTTTCACAGTTAAAGGTTCTGATAAAGGCCTCATTTCCAAAATATATAGAGAACTGACTCAAATTTATAAGAAATCAAGCCATTCTCCAATTGATAAATGGTCAAAGGATATGAACAGACAATTTTCAGAGGATGAGATTGAAACTATTACCACTCATATGAAAGAGTGTTCCAAATCATTATTGATCAGAGAAATGCAAATTAAGACAACTCTGAGATACCACTACACACCTGTCAGATTGGCTAAGATGACAGGAAAAAATAATGATGAATGTTGGAGGGGATGCGGGAAAACTGGGACACTAATGCATTGTTGGTGGAGTTGTGAACGAATCCAACCATTCTGGAGAGCAATCTGGAATTATGCCCAAAAAATTATCAAAATGTGCATATCCTTTGATCCAGCAGTGTTTCTATTGGGCTTATATCCCAAAGAAATACTAAAGAAGGGAAAGGGACCTGTATGTGCCAAAATGTTTGTAGCAGCCCTGTTTGTAGTGGCTAGAAACTGGAAAATGAATGGATGCCCATCAATTGGAGAATGGCTGGGTAAATTGTGGTATATGAATGTTATGGAATATTATTGTTCTGTAAGAAATGACCAGCAGGATGAATACAGAGAGGCTTGGAGAGACCTTCATGAACTGATGCTAAGTGAAATGAGCAGAACCAGGAGATCATTATACACTTCAACAACGATATTGTATGAGGACATATTTTGATGGAAGTGGATTTCTTTGACAAAGAGACCTGAGTTTCAATTGATAAATGACGGACAAAAGCAGCTACACCCAAAGAAAGAACACTGGGAAACGAATGTGAACTATCTGCATTTTTGTTTCTCTTCCCGGATTATTTATACCTTCTGAATCCAATTCTCCCTACGCAACAAGAGAACTGTTCGGTTCTGCAAACATATATTGTATCTAGGATATACTGCAACATATCCAACATATAAAGGACTGCTTGCCATCTAGGGGAGGAGGTGGAGGGAGGGAGGGGAAAAAAATCGGAACAGAAATGAGTGTCAATATAATGTAATTATTAAATAAAAAATTTAAAAAAAAAAAAAAAAAAAAAAGAAAAGTATAACAGCCTGGCTCTTGGATCCCAGCGCATATTTGCTACAAAAAGATAGCCTAATTAAATAAATAAATAAAATCATTCTGCCCCAAGCAGAATAACTAAAAATGTATTGACTTATCTTAATGAAAATTTTCATCCTTTAAAAGATAGAAGAGCCATTCAGGGGAATTTCTATTCTGGATCTGATTCTCGAAAACAAGGAATAACTGTTTGCTCTATTAGAAATAGCAGGAATCATAAGAAGAAGTGACTTAGTGATCTATTTATAATAGAAAAAGAAGGTAAGATTGTATTAAAGTGAATTTCAAAGGGTTCAGAATAAGGGTAGGTAGGATCCATAAACTAAAATTCAGCGACGAAATTGGCTCATGAGAGATGAGAATTTCTCAAGAATAAAAGTGTGAAAATATAAAGAGGCAGGTAGGTGGTGTAGTTGATAGACCATTATGGTACAGGCATACTTTATTTTATTGTGCTTCGTTTTACTGCTCTTAGAAGATAATGTGTTTTTTACAAATTGAAGGTTTGTGACAAAGTTGTGTTGAGCAAGTCTATCAGCCTTCACAATGTATCCCTCTGTCACATTTCAGTACTTCTTACAATATTTCAAGTTTTTTTTTCCATTATTAACATGTGTATGTTGATGATCTATGATCAGAGATTTTTGATGTCACTATTGAATTTTGAGGGGACAACATGAACCATACCCATATGAGACAGCAAACTTAATCAATAAATGTTGTATGTATTCTATTACATCAACAAACTATTCAAATCTCTCTCCTTCTCCACATACTTCCCTATTCCTCAAGACATAGCAATATTGAAATTAGGCTAGTTAATAACCCTACAATGGCCTCTAAGCGTTCAAGTATAAGGAAGAGTCAATCAATGCAGCAAACTTTATTTTTGTCATATTTTGAGAAATTGCCACAACCATTCCAGCTTTTAGCAACCACCACCCTAATCACTTGGCAGCCATCAATCTCAAGGCAAAGTCTTCCATCTTCCAGCAAAAAGATCATGACTCTCTCAAGACTCAGATAATGGTTAGTAATTTTTGGCAATAAGGTATTTTTAATTAGTGTTGATACATTGTTTTTTAGACAAAATACTATTGCATATTCAATAGACTACAATAAATAGTATAAACATAACTTTTCTATATACTGGTAAATGAAAAAAATTCATGTGATTCATTTTATTGTGATATTTGCTTTGTTGCAGTGGTCTGCAACTGAACCCATAATATGTTCAAGGTATGCCAGTCAACAAATGGCAGAGTCCCATAAGATTAGTGGCAGGAGTTCTAAAACTTTAGAATGAACTGAGATCAATGTGAAAAAAACAATAACAACAAAGTCCAAATGACTAAGTATATACATTAAAATTAAATAAACTTTGAAGTTCTGCCTCATATCCATTAATTGACAAATATAATAAAAAAGGAAAACAACAAATTTTAAATGAGTTTTAAGAAAGGAAGCACACGAATGCATTATTGGTGATTGTGCCTTGGTCTGATCATTCTGGGAAAAAATTTGAAACAATGTTCAGAAAGGTTTCAGACATACTCTCCAAAGAGATCAAAGAAAGGGGCAAATGAGCCATATGTACAAAAATATTTATAGCAAATATTTTAATAGTAACCCCAAACTGGAAATTGAGGAAGAAACTATCTACAGGATAATGACTAAACAAATTATCATATATGACTGTAACAGAATATTATTATGCCATAAGAAATCATAAAATGGAAAAGGATAACTACCCTATGAATTAATGTAGAATGAAATGAAATAAACTAGAATAATTTATATAATGACAATAATTTTATAAGGTAAAACAACTTTGAAAAACTTTAGAATTCTGATTAATGTAATGATAAACCATGAGTACAAAGGACTGAACATGAATCTGCCACTCACCTCTTGCCAGAGAAGTAATTGTCTTAAAATTCAGAATGAGTTGTGCTTACTTGGGCATAACCAATGAGAGGAATTGCTCTGTTGGACAATGTGAATTGCAATTCTTCCCCAAAAAATAAATTAAAATTGACAACAAAAGCTATAATTGAAAAAAAAGTTTTGTTTTGATTTTTTGTCATTTATATTAATGAATGAGGATGGTTGGAAGAGGACTAAGTCTGCTACTTAAAAGTGAGTGAGGTGATAATTGATAGTGCACCTGGATTATTTAGCCATCTATCTATTTATAGCATGACAATGAGGCAGACCCACAGGAAAGGTCTGTGACACTAGTCTGGAGACATCACAATGACAGCACAAAGGGGGTAGGAGTTAAAGGCAGCTACAAGATGCAGTAGCAGCTTCAGAAGTTCTCAGGCTAAAGATGATAAAGGGGTTGGATAACTGGTCAGAAGGAGAATACAGAAGATGCTATATCTGATAGTGGATGCAAGACTCTGTTGCATTGCCCATATATGATTCCAGGCCACAGTTTCAGGACAAAGAATAATACTCATAGTCTCTCATAAGAAGCCTTGATTAGAGTTACAGTTACAAGGTAGAGAGAAGGACTAGTACTCGAGGCTTTAAAAGAGCAGGTGACCTGGCCAAAGTTCCAGGATGAAGAGGAACACTAGCATTAGAAGCTACAGAGGAATAGGGACCCTTCCTAGGCAAAAATCAGAGCACAGACTGGAAGAGTAGTAACCACACCTCTCCCTGTATCACATTTCCTTGGAAGAACCAAAAACATGCAGATTTCCAACTAACTCTGAAAACAGCAGTGCAAAAAAGCCTGAAAATTGGGACAAAGCTTGGAGTGAACTCAACTTTAACATATAATTTTAGAAATAAAATAGAAAAAATGAGCAAACAGCAACAAAAACAACAAAACATGACTATAAAAAGAGATTATGGTGACAGGGAAGCTCAAGACACAAACTCAGAAGAAGCAACAATGGGAAAACAGCAATAAGCAAAGACACAAAGAAAAAACACTAATTGTGCACAAGCCCAGCAGGAATTCCTAGGAGAATTAATGAACAAGATGAAAGGAAGAGGAAAAATTGGGGAAATAAATAGGAATAATACAAGAAATTTATGAAAAGAGAATAGCTTGGTAAAAGAGGAACAAAAAAAATAGTAAAGAAAATAACACTTTAAAATTGCCCTAATGATAAAAGAACAAAAATTCACTGACCTAAAGAATTCCTTAAAAATCAGAATAGACCCATTTCCTATATATATATATATATATATATATATATATATATATATATATATATAGAGAGAGAGAGAGAGAGAGAGAGAGAGAGAGAGAGAGAGAGAGAGAATTGACTCAAATTTATAAGAAATCAAGCCATTCTCCAATTGATAAATGGTCAAAAGTTATGAACTGATAATTTTCAGATGAAGAAATTGAAACTATTTCTAGTCATATGAAAAAGTGCTCCAAATCATTACTGATCAGAGAAATGCAAATTATGACAACTCTGAAATACCACTACACACCTCTCAGATTGGCTAAGATGACAGGAAAAGATAATGAGGAATGTTGGAGGGGATATGGGAAAACTGGGACATTGATACATTGTTAGTGGAATTGTAAATGAATCCAACCATTCTGGAGAGCAATTTGGAACTATGCTCAAAAAGTTATCAAACTGTGCATATCCTTTGATTCAGCACTGTTTCTACTGGGCTTATATCCCAAAGAGATCTTAAAGGAGGGAAAGGGACTCACACATGCAAAAATGTTTGTGGCAGCCCTTTGTGTAGTGGCTAGAAACTGAAAATTGAATGGATGCCCCTCAATTGAAGAATGGCTGAATAAATTATGATATATGAATGTTATGGAATATTATTGTTTATAAGAAATGACCAGCAGGGAGGTTTGGAGAGACTTACATGAACTAATGCTGAGTGAAGTGAGTAGAACCAGGAGATCATCATACATGGAAACAACAAGATTATATGATGATCAGTTCTGATGGATGTGGCTCTCTTGATCAATGAGATGAACCAAACCAGTTCCACTTGTGTCCAATAATGAAGAGAATCAGCTACACCCAAAGGGAGAACTATGGGAAATGAATATGGACCACAACATAGTATTTCTACCCTTTCTGTTATTGTTAGCTTGAATTTTTGTTTTCCTTCTCGGGTTTTTTTTTTTTCTTTCTTTCTAGATCCAATTTTTCTTGTGCAGCAAGATAACTCTGTGTGTGTATATATATATGTATGTATGTATATATGTATATATATATGTTGCATTTAACATAAACTTTAACATATTTAACATATATTGGGTTACTTGCCATCTAGAGGAGGGGATGGGGGGAAGGAGGGAAAAAGTTGGAACAGAAGGTTTGGCAAGGGTCAGTGTTGAAAAATTACCCATATATATGTTTTGTAAATAAAAAGCTATAATAAAAAATAATCAGAATAGGCTAACTGAAAAAGATTGTGCAAAAAATGTACAAAAGTACACTGAAGAAAATAACTCCTAAAAAATTAGAACTGGGCAAGTGGAAGTTAATGGATTCATTAGGCATCAAGAATCAATAAAACAAAATCAAAAGAATGAAAATACAGAAGAAAATGTAAAATAGCTCATTGGAAAAACAAATGACCTAGAAAATAAACTGAAGAGGGATAATTTAAGAATTATTGGACTACCTGAATCCATTAAAGATCAAAAAAAAAAAAAAAAAAACCTAGTCATATTTCAAGAGATTATAAAGGAAAAAATTTCCCTGATTTCTTAGATCCAGAATATAAAAAGATATTTTAAAATTCACCAATCATCTCCTGAGATTCCAAAATGAAAACTCACAGGAAAACTATAACTAAATTACAGATCCCCCAGATCAAGGAGAAAATAGTACAAGTATCCAGAAAGAAACAATTAAAATATTATGAAACCACATTGAGGATCACACAAGATTTACCAGCTTGCATATTAAAGGAGCAGAGACCTTGGAATATGTTATTCCAGAAGGCAAAGAAGTTAGGATTACACTCAAGAATAACCTAACCCGGGGCAGCTAGGTAGCGCAGTGGATAGAGCACCAGCCCTGAAGTCAGGAGGACCTGAGTTCAAATCTGGGTTCAGACACTTAGCACTTCCTAGCTGTGTGACCCTGGGCAAGTCACTGAACCTTAATTGCCTCAGAAAAAAAAAAAAAAAAGAATAACCTAACCAGTAAAACTGAGTATTAGCCTTTAGGGGAAAAATTAGATATTTAACAAAAGAGAGGACTTTTTAAGTATTTCTAATAAAAAGACAAAAGCTGGATAGAAAATTTGACATTAAATACAAGACTCAAGAGAAGCATAAAAAGCTAAACATAAAAGAGAAATCATAAAGGACTTGATAAAGTTAAACTGTTTAACTTCCTACATGGGAAAATGATACATGTCACTCCTGAGAATTTTGTCATTATTAAGACATTAGAGAGCACAATTGTAAGTTAATTGTGTTAGAATGATCTCCAAAAAAATAAATGAAGGAATGAGAAAGAGAAATGCACTAGGAGAAAAGGGAATAGACAGGAAGAATGAACAAAATTATCTCCCATAAAAAAGTCATACAAGGAAGAGCTTTTACAATAGAGATGAAAATGGCAGGGAGTGGTTCAAGACAGTAAGACACAGGCACACAGCCAAAATAAGGGGCTGGAGCAGAATCTATTATGCTTGAGCTGAAGTTTAAAAAACAAGTGATAGCAATCATGATCTCAGACAAAACAAAAACAAACTTCATTAAAAGAGATAATCAGGGAAACTACATTTTGCTAAGGGGTTTCATAGACAATGAAGTAACATTTAAAAATTTACAGCAAGTTTCTCTGATAAAAAACTCATTTTTCAAATATATAGGGAACTGAGTCATATTTATAAAAATAAGAGCTATTCCCCAATTGATAAATAGTCAAAGAATATGAAAAAGCAGCAGAGCAAAGAATATGGAAAAGCAGAAAAAGAAATCAACGCTTTCTATAGTCACATTAAAATGTGCCAAATCATTATTGATTAAAGAAATGCACATCAAAATCATTTCAAAATGCTACCTACACCTATCAGAAATGAAAATTAATAGAGGTGATGTAGAAAAATAGGTACACTAACAAACTATTGATGGAATTGTGAATAATCCAACCATTCTGGAAAATAATTTGAACCTATGCCCAAAGATTATAAAACTGTGCATATCTTTTCATCCAGCAATACTAACACTAGATCTATATCCCAAGGAGATGAAAGAAAAAAAGGAAAGGCTAAAAATAATTACTTTTGTGATGGCAAAGAACTGGAAATTGAGGGGGTGTCCATCAATTTGGAAATATCTGAACAAGTTGTGGTGAATGATTGTGAAGAAATACTATTTGCTATAAGAAATGATGAGTGGTTGATATCAAGAAAACATTAACTGATGCAAAATGAAGTGAACAGAATACAGTAACAGCAATATTGTAATAATGATCAATTATAAAAGACTTAACTGTTCTGATAAATATAATAATAAAAGATAATTCCAAAGGACTCTTGATGAAAAATGCTATTCACCTCCAAAAAACTGATGAATTCTAAGTGCAAACTGATGTATCATTTTCTCACTTTCATTTTTCTTGATTTTTTGGCAACATTGCTAACTGTGATTTCACAGTTAATTGATTTTTTGCTTACTTTCTCAGTGAATGGAAAGAAGAATTAGGAACTCAAAAAATTCTTAAAGATTGCCAATAATAAATAAATAATATCTTTAAAAAAAAAAAAAAGGAAGCAAAGTAAAAATATAAAGAATTATCTTCTAAAAGAATTCCCAAAAGAAAAAGTCCCAGGAACCTCAAAGTCAAAATCCAAAGTTTCCATATTAAAAAAAATAACAGTAATACAGAAAACATTCAGAAAGACTTTAAGTACGAAAAAGTTGCAGTCAGGATGACATAAGACCTGGGTGATTTTATAGTGAATGAAAGGAGATCTTGAAATACAATATTCTCAAAGACAAAAGATACAAAAATAATTGGTTATGTTGTTTTTTCAGTATGGAGAAATAAGGGAAGATAATAGGAATACATTTGTGTAGGAAGGAAGAAGAAGGTAGAAGTGGATTATCTTTCAAAACTGGGGTATGGGGCAGTTAGGTGGTGCAGTGGATTTATCTGAACCAAAGTAGGGTTGGACACCCATGCACACATGCACAAATACACATACAAATCCACAGAGTTTGGCATAGAAATATTTCAAACTCAAGAGGGTAATCAAAACAAATTTCTTCATTCCGAAGGTAGGGGCTAAAAAGTGAGAGAAAAAAGGAGAAGAGAGAAGGAAAGAGGAGAGGAAGAATTTAGTCCACTTTGATGGACTCATCCTCCAGAATCTCATCCACTTGATCTCAAGTCAAAGCAACCTGAACATAGACTTCCTATCTTCAGATGCTACACATTGCCTTTGAGAATGAATCCCAGACTGGTGAACTTTAGCCCCTACGTCATCACTACTGTCACTCACCTTGGCCAACTCTATTATCCTCTTTCTATGGAAGCAATAAGCAAACTTGGTAATAGTTTGAGGGGTTTGGGAATGGGTAAGAGAGGCAACTCCAGGGGGAAAACTAGTTGATTAAAGGAGGAGACTAAGTATATGTAAGTGAAGAATTAATTAACGAAAAAGCATTTTTAAGGGCATACTGTTTAAAGCACTATGGCAGGCGCTGAGAACACAAATACAAAAGTGAAGACATTACAGAAGGAATAAAATAAAGAATTAATTATTCTACTTATCTGCTTATCTTCCTACTAGGATAGGCAAGGCAGCTAAGCAGATTGTAGTTTGACAAAAGGGCAGAGCTTTCTGCCCACTTCTTGTGGTAAAGCATCCTGTAGTTATCTGCACAGATTGCCTGGCTTAATTCCCACTCCTCACTCAGCAGAGGCCCTCTGGGGAAAGGATGACTCAGACAATGGGCTAAGAGCCACATAGGTTCTGAGGGTCTGGACTGATCGGAAACTATCAAGAGTATGACGAGGGGAGTATCGTGGGGAGAACCAGAAAGATTTGGGGAACATTAGTAGGCACAGTTTTTTTGCAGAGGGATGCCAGATTTGTGACTCAGTTTAACCCAACAGAAGGTGAACTCCGTAGCTTGCATGGCCCCAGGAGCCAAGGAATGAGATGAATTGATTACATTTCTCTGCTTCACCAGTGAAGTTGCTCTTGGTCCATGCCCAACCTGGAAATTATGGGTCTCGGTTGCTGTTTCTGGGTCAGCTCCTAGAATTGGGGGGCTGTGGGTAATTGTGGTTAAGAGCTCCATAGCTTAGCTGCTCATTCCTGAACCATCCACTTTAATCAGGAAAGCAATGATCTACAATCCAGGCTGTTTTCAGTCAAAGCTCAATTAGAATTGGCTGGTGGAAGGCTGGGTCCAAGTTTCTGTCCTACAGAATTTCATAGCACAGGCAGCTTATTTGGCTTAAATGGAAGCTGTCCCTCCTCTCTCCTCAGCTTAGTAGGTGTATTGGAAGTGGGTCTGATGGTAGTAACCTGAAGCTGATGAGATAAAAATTTCACACTTGTGCTATTTGGAAAAACGTGGATCCTATGATTTGGCCATATCTTCAGTCTGTTGGTGAAACTTCAGAGGTCCCCTCTAACATAAAATACACTTTCCTCTGTTTGGTATTTAAAACCCTTTATAAGTTGCCTGCAACTTATCTTCCTAGATTGATTATACATCACTCCTCCTCTTGCCCTCTATATTATAGTCAAACTAGCCTTTCCCCCTCACTCAACATTCCGTTTCATTTCTTGCTTCTGTGTCTTTGGATAGAGATGTGCCTGAAATATTCTGGAAATTTCTGGCTCTGTTCAAAGCTCAGCTTAATGGCCAACCTTAACCCCTCCACAAGTCTTATACCTGCTTTCCCCCACCAGCAACATCAAAATTATGTTATTATGACTGTAACTGGAGACTTAAAGCTCATTTTTATGGGGCTCTCCTCATTAGTGAAAATCGATTACTCAATGCTTTGCACCTGTGTGAGGAATGAAATTGGTGAAAATTTGAGAAAAGAAAGATTCTAGTTTTCTGATTTCTACACTTCAAATGAGAAAGGAAATGCTTTCAGGTCCCCAAAGAGAGAGAAAAACTCTGGGAACACGACATGTAAAGGATCCAGCATTTCAGTCATGTTCCTATTTCTAGCTTACTCCAGTAGAGACTTCAGGGAAATTTCCCCTCAGGTGAGATCCAAAATTTTCTCTCTGTCTCTCTGTGTCTATCTGTCTCTGTCTTCTCTTTCTCTCTCTCTCTCTCTCTCTCTCTCTCTCTCTCTCTCTCTCTCTCTCTTTCTCTCTCTTCATCTCTCTCTTTCTCTCTCTTCATCTCTCTCTCTTTCTCTCTCTTCATCTCTCTCTCTGATTCTCTTTTTCTCTCCCTCACTAAGCTATCTTACTCAAAATAAGAGAGTTCATTCACTTGTATTGTTCAATATAGATATTTCAATATATTTTCTCTTATTTCTATTTTGCTTATTTATTTGGGGATTATTTATTTGCTATGTATTTTCATTATGGAAATGCATCTGGTGGAAACAGAGTCAAGTCTTGGATATATAACTTGGAACACTTACTAATTAAGGAATAGCAATACTGATTGATTTGTTTATTTTCTTTAATATTGTTAGTTTTGGGGAAATTAATTTTAGGTTCAATCAGTATTGCTATTCCTTAATTAGTAAGTAAGTCTCTTTGTGGACAGAGACCAGTCATCTTTTGGTCCCAAACTCCTGCTTCCTTTGCTGGCAGGAATCTAAATCTCCCTTGGAGAAGGATAGAGGAAGGAGATTCAAGAGATTTCTGTTCTTGGCTCCCTGAGAGCCACATTTAGACCAATCTATGTGGACACCTATAATCTAATCCTCCTGCACGGATATACCTTATATTTACTTAAATGTACATTCTGTTTCACCTCCTTTACCAGTAGAATGTAAGCAACTTGAAGGCAGCTCATACCTCCTGTACTTCAGGACTGCAGTGTTCTTTCTTTCATGGTGACCTCACTTTGATTCCACTCCCACCCCACTCCTTAGTACAGCAGCTCTGGTAACTGATTTGCTCAATTTAATTTCCATAGTTCTTAGTTCTCTACAACTTGATTCTCAACTGCCAGGGCTAATTCATAGAATTTTTCTCTGTCACCGGAAAACACATTTCTTGAAACTTTTTCTGTTAACAACAGTCTATATGTGCATCTCTCTCTATGTTCCTGTTGGATGCAATGTGTCCACTGAATAAGTAGCACTGCTGTGAGTAATATACCATGGATGGGGTGGGGGTAGGAAGAAAGAAAACCTCCTCTCACTTCCCCCACTTTGTTGCCTTCTTGTTGAGTCCCAGGAGTCAAACTCCATGAGGATATGTGCATTTGCTGCTTCCAAGGCAGACAAGTTGTTTTGTTTTTTCAAATCACCAGGAACATAGCCAGTCTTTGGTCAAACAATGGCCAGCTGCCCTTCCAATTCCCATTTGGAAAGTTCACAATTTGTAAAGGGATAATTAACTAATCTGTGCATTTCATTTGAACATATTAACACATCATAATTTCATTATATGTCCCTTACTTTCTATTATTACCTCAATTAGTAGGAGAGAAGAAAGAGAGGAGTACAACCATCATTTTTATAAATCAGTATGCTGCTATGTGAAATGGGAAAAATAATCCCTGCCCCACTGACCTTAAAACATGGTTAAAAGGAATAGTGAGATCATGGATATGAAAGTATTTTGAAATATTAAAAACATTACACAAATTTAAGGAATCATTCTTGAACTAAGATCAATTGTGTTTAGAGATGCAAAAAAAATTAGAATCAGAGATAATTTGCATTGTTGAGTTTTTTATTCAGATCTAAGAGTTTCTGACTTTTTTATTGTAGCTGAAGAGGAACAAAAAGCTGAGATGCTGGAATTCTTTTCTGGTAATTAATAGTTAATGATCTTATTTAATGAACTCATTTATTCTCATTTGATTTAGTTTATTTTGGTCCTCATTGTAGAATTTTTTATTAAATAGAAATTTTTAAATGTAAATCTGTTTAGCAATGGAACAGGGATTCTTCAGAAGATACTGAGCTTCTCATCACTGAAAATGTTCCAACAGTAGCTGGATCACTATTAAGAATGTTGTAGAAAGGGTTGCTTTATTGGTTGGAAGATTTAGAGTTCTAATTCTAAATACTACGAGTCTAAGATTCAGAGATTCCATTCCTTTTTTGTACTGGTCTGTCGTAAGTTCTTCTAGTCAGATATCAAGCTTGTAAAATTAGCTTTGTCCAGTGATGAAATAGTACCATGGTACCATGAAAAGAGCTCAAATACTGCTGCTAATGTTTACTGCCTGTGTGATCAAATCCCTAAGGTTGATTCAGTTCCCTTATATGTAAAATGAAGGGTAACTTCCATGTCTCAGTATTATTTAATGCTAATAATCACATCCTGATACTCTCTTTTACATTGTATTATGTAGCATTCATCTGTACTTATTCTTGGATGTCCAATCCTTCCCAACTTTGGTGATTGAACTACTTTTCTCTTGATTCCTCTTTTTGCTTTTGCTTTTTCTTCCCAATTAGCAAACATTATTTTCCTCTCCCTTCCTTCTTCCTACCCTCCAACTGAAACAAGAAGAAAAACAAACACTTTTGAACAAATGTGCAGTCAAGCAAAATAAATAGCAACATTTTCCATATCTGAAAATATATCTCATTCTAGACCTTGATTCTATCATCCATCAGAAGGTGCTTCATCCAGAATCATGGTTAGTCATTGTATTGATTGAATTATTAACTCTTTCAAAGTTACTTGCACTTAAATGTTAGTCTCCCCCAAGATTCTATTCTCAGCTTTTTTCCTTTCTCTATTCTTTCTTGGAAAACTCTTCTACTCTTCTAGTTTCTCTTCCTAGAATTCCTAAGCTATAATAACTCAACCCTCAACTTTTCTCCTGGATAAATGCATTTCCAGTTGCCCACTGGCCATGATCTCTACCTGGATCTCTCAGTATTATCCCAAACTCAATCAAATGTGAACTCATCACTTTTCCTTCTCCTCCTACCAATTTCCCTACCTTAGTTGGCTTAAGTGCCTAGAAAAAATTAAGCTCCTTAAGGATAAATATTGTCTTACTTTTGTATTTGTATCTCCAAGGTCTAGCATAATGCCTGGAACCTTGGAGCTAGTTAATAAATGCTGTTTCTAGAGGCTGTTGCCAATCTGTCTTCCGTGGTGATCTGTGGCCTTCCCAGCATAAAATTCCAACTGTTGAAGTTTTGCTTAGCTACCAAAATGGACTCTTGTCACTTGTGAGCTGAAGGTTGTCCATCACCACTGTCAGAGATGAGGTCAGCATGATGTGAGAGGCGGATCCTCTGTGTGTATTTCTAAATACTCTTGATGAATAATCACCAAAGGATATAATCACAGAATGCCAAATGGTTTGAAGGAACCTTGGAAATCATCTAGTCCAATGCATTCCTTCCTTTTATGAATGAGGAAACTGATGCACAAAGAAGTCAGTGACTACCCAAGGACATAGATGCTAACACCCACCATGGTTTTTAGCAGATTCAATGCATTTCAACAGGCATTTATTTTTTAGATTCTCACTTCCATTTAATCTCAAAACAAGTCTCCCCAAAACTTCACTCAGACATAAATCTCTTTTCAAATAAAGAGATCTTGAGTTGAATAATAATTTCAACATCCCTTTGCAAGTTTATGATTCATTTCCATGTTTGGGCAAACAATAATAAGCACCATTCTTTTACACATATAGGTAACAAGCATATCCTAAATAAAGGTTTGAAGATCACTTTTCAATAAGCATCTATTGAGTTTTTTACATAGAATAGGTAATGTAGTATAATGGATAGAGAACCATTGAGGGACACCTCACTTCAAGTCTCATCTGGGACACATACTGTCTCTGTGACAACTTCCAATACTATGTATGAGCAGTGCTCCAAGATTATAAGCCAGGGAGGTGCTGGAAGAGGGAGCTCCTTCACCTGGAAGTTCCCTATTCCAAAAGAAATACTCATCTTATCTCTATATGTAATGACACTGTGGGAATACAAAGACAAAAGGAAAACCAGTCCTTGACCTCATTTGTTTGGGGAGATACAACACACATGCAGATAAGTAAATAAGATCATTTGAGGAGAGTTGCTGTTTAATCATGTCTCACTCTTTGTGATCCCATTTGGGATTTTCTTGGCAAAGATAGCATCTATCTTTGTCAAGGAGTCTCTGAAGCTGGACTTGAACTCCTGAAGATGAGTCTTCCTAATTTCAGACCTGCAGCTCTATGCACTGAGCCACCTAGCTGCCTCACTGCTTAGCTACTTCTTTGAGGAGAAAGGCAGCACTATTAACATGGAGTCTGAGAAAAGGCTTCCCCCAAGAAATGAGGCCACAGAATCAGGAAGGAGGCAGAGGAAGAGTCCCAGGAGCCAACATATTCTAGTATACCTGTTGTTGAGGGAAAAATCCTACAGATTTATCACTAACCTACTATTGGAGGGTTATTTGTAATATAACATTCCTTGGGGTGAATATAGGAAATGTAAACAGGATCTAGGAAGGACTGGAAAAATAATTCCCTAAGTGGAAGGACTGGGAAAATAATTCCCTAAGTAGATGTGAATTCCAAAGAATCCAAAGTTTACATTTGGGCTCATCCTTCTGGCAGTGCTTTTAGTTCATGCGGAATTCCCATGAGGTCTAATCACTTTTCTTCTGTGGCTTATGGCTCATAAAACAGGCCCCAAGTGCCATGGTGGAACTCACAAGGTTCCCCATGCTTCTATTAGCTCATGAAAGTCCATAACAACTGTGAACTAATGGAGACAAGTTTTCCCTAACAGCCATCCCTCTGCCCATGCACACATTTATATACAACCGCAATCATTTCACACATATACACATATACACACACACACTGTCATAGAATCATGTCTCCAAAATCCAGAATAGGCATTTGTGTGCCCTAAAGAAATTTGAAAAATTAAACTTTTACCAAATATGGATGCTTACTTTTAACATACGTCTTGTTTCACTACAAAATCTATCTCATTCAGCCACTGTCTGGCTCAATGCTTTTCAACAAACCAAGCTTTATTAAGCAGCTATCATGTGTCAGGCATTGTCCTAGGTGCTGTGGGGGTGCAGAGACAAAAATGAAACAATCTTTGCCCTCAAAGAGCTTAAATTCTATTAGGGGAAGGAGGGAATAGCATGCACCTATGTTAGTAAATACGAAGTATAACAAAATTATTTTGAGAAAGAGTGCTAAGAACTGGGGAGTTTAGAAAAGAGGTAGCAGCTGAGATGGATTTTTTTTTTTTAATGACTTTTTATTGACAGAGCCCATGCCTGGATAATTTTTTACAGCATTATTCCTTGCACTCACTTCTGTTCCGATTTTTCCCCTCCCTCCCTCCCCCCCTCCTCCAGATGGCAAGCAGTCCTTTACATGTTAAATAGGTTACAGTATATCCTAGATACAATATGTGTGTGCAGAACCGAACAGTTCTCTTGTTGCACAGGGAGAATTGGATTCAGAAGGTAAAAATAACCGGGAAGAAAAACAAAAATGCAAACAGTTTACATTCATTTCCCAGTGTTCTTTCTTTGGGTGTAGCTGCTTCTGTCCATGAGATGGATTCTTAAAACAGGGAGAGAACCAATTTCAGAATTTTATAGATGAGGAAAACAGTCTCAAAGAGATTACATCACTTGTTTAGGGTCATTCAACTAGGAAGGCTAACTTTTGGTCCTGACACAGGATTCAAATTTAGGTTTTCCCAACTCCAGGTCTAATGTTCTTTCCACTTCAACCTCAAGCTGCACCAGTCAGCAGAATGTGGCCAAAGTTAGGGTTCAGATCTTCTATTCTCTCAGTGGTTCAGCCCTTGGGATTGTCTTGAGGGTGTAGATATTATTATTAGGTCTGATAGTCCTTCCATTCAGGTCTGGGACTAGAGAAGCAGCAATCAGGACAAACAGAGCTCTTCTTCTTCTCCTTCCTTCACCTGCAACCTTCCTAACTCAATAGCCTCATTTCACAGGGGAAGACTTTTCTGGTTCCCCAAGTCATTAGCGTTTCTTTTCTCCTTAAAGGGACAGTGAAATGGTACATGTAGAAGTGTGACCATCTAAAAGTAGTTTGCCTAATGTTACTCACATGTCAGCACATGTAGAATCATGTTCATACAATCACATGTTAGCATGTGTGGAAACATGACATCCCAGAGTTGCTCACCCAATATCACTCACATATTAGTGCAAGGGGAAATATGATTGTCCAGGAGTGTCTCACCTATATTTGCTCATACAGCATATGTAGAAACATGGCCATCCAAGAGTGGTTCATCTCTTGTCACTCACATAGTTAATTAATCTGAATTTTTTAAAAAAAAGAAGGATGGAAAAAAGAAGGGATGCTTTCTGTGTAATAGAATCTAGACTTTATACAGGCTTCTTGGCTGTGACTCAGACTTATCGCTCATTGAAATCCCTTTCATGGCATAGGGGAAGAAGTCCAGTTTACTTGACACTGGATATCCCCTAGGCCTAAAGATAAATAACAATACTACCAAAAAAAGATTAAAAGCCCAGGTTACATGAGAATTATGAAATTAAAAAGTCCTCTTTAAAAGTGTTCCTCTTTGTGAGGCATTCTGAGATGTAGCCTAGGTAATTCCTTACTTTTGTTAGATCTAGTAATGATTCCTCCCCTCTTTTTTTCATCATTGTTCTCCCCATCTCCAAGTTCAAAGGAATATTGCAGTCCTGAAAAAGTAGGTAAAACAGTGGTCCAAGATGTTCAAATCTTCCCCTAGTTAGTTTCATCCATAAGCACTAAAGGTAATGTGGAGCAGACTTGCTTCCTGGCCAGAATTCGGATTTCCATGGGCTGGAAGAGAGAGAATCCAGCTCCTTTAAAATTTGTACACACTCAGGGTAATATTTTTCCAGTCCTTCCTGAGTTATATTTACATTATCCATATTTCATCCAAGTTTTTTCATTCCCTTTGCCCTCCCAGCATCCTCAAAGATCCCTTCTCCATTTCATTTCTCTGACCAATTGGGCAATTGTTCAGAAGTGGAGAGTATCACTAAGAAAGGAAATGCTGACCAGGAGAAATGGACAACTCACTTTGGGAATGTCTCCTCAACACTCTTGAATCTTGGCCCCATGAAAGATGGATGAAAAGGATTACTCAGAGCCCTCCACTTCCTTAGAGTACCAAACAGCTGGAAAAGACCTTATTAGCCTTCTGCTAGGCCAACTGCTTCATCCTACAGATTGGGAAATGACTTGTTCATGGTCGCACTTTGGGGACAAACCTAAGATAAATGGGATCCTATGATCCTAAATTAGGATGTCCTGATTCTTAGTCCATTGGTTATTCTACTTGTCTAATACTTGTCCACTGTCTCCTAATGTCATGACCCTGGCAGTATATGTATAATAAAATAGAGAAGTATGTGCACATGTCCTGGTCCTGCTGAGAGAAGCTGCATCTACTAGGTCTTATCAAATGCATGTGTCTGCACACTCCAATGTCATCTGAAACTTATAACAACAAGGGATCATTTTTCACCTATTCCCACCCTGCTGCTGCTGCTGCTACTACTGCTGCTGCTGCTGCTGCTGCTACTACATGCTACTACTGCTACTGCTGCTACTGCTACTACTGCTGCTACTGCTACTACTACTACATGCTCCTACTGCTACTGCTGCTGCTGCTCCTACTGCTGCTACTGCTGCTACTGCTGCTGCTTCTACTATTGCTACTACTACCACTACTACTACTATACTACATTACTATTACTGCTGCTGTTGCTGCTACTATTGCTACTACTGCTACTACTATACTACATTACTACTGCTGCTACTACTACTACCATTGCTACTACTGCTGCTGTTGCTGCTACTATTGCTACTACTACTACTACTACTACTATACTACATTACTACTGCTGCTACTACTACTACTATTGCTACTACTGCTGCTGTTGCTGCTACTATTGCTACTACTACTACTACTATACTACATTACTACTGCTGCTACTACTACTATTATTGCTACTATACTGCTGTTGCTGCTACTATTGCTACTATTACTACTACTATACTACATTACTACTGCTGCTACTACTACTACTATTGCTACTACTGCTGCTGTTGCTGCTACTATTGCTACTACTACTACTACTATACTACATTACTACTGCTGCTACTACTACTACTATTGCTACTACTACTGCTGTTGCTGCTACTATTGCTACTACTACTACTACTACTATACTACATTACTACTGCTGCTACTACTACTACTATTGCTACTACTGCTGCTGTTGCTGCTACTATTGCTACTACTACTACTACTACTATACTACATTATTATTGCTGCTACTACTACTATTATTGCTACTACTGCTGCTGTTGCTGCTACTATTGCTACTACTATTACTACTATACTACATTACTACTACTGCTGCTGTTGCTGCTACTACTACTACTACTATACTACATTACTACTGCTGCTACTACTACTACTATTGCTACTACTGCTGCTGTTGCTGCTACTATTGCTACTACTACTACTACTATACTACATTACTACTGCTGCTACTACTACTATTATTGCTACTACTGCTGCTGTTGCTGCTACTATTGCTACTACTACTACTACTATACTACATTACTACTGCTGCTACTACTATTGCTACTACTACTGCTGTTGCTGCTACTATTGCTACTACTACTACTACTACTATACTACATTACTACTGCTGCTACTACTACTATTATTGCTACAACTGCTGCTGTTGCTGCTACTATTGCTACTACTACTACTACACTACATTACTACTGCTGCTACTACTACTACTATTGCTGCTGCTGCTGCTGCTACTACTACTACTGGCTAGATAGCATCTATATCATATTTTAAAGTTTACATACATTTTTCATTTGATCCTTATAGCAGCCTTGGAAGGCAAATGCTATTATTATCACAATTTTACAAATGGCAAAAACTAAGGTTCAGGAAAGGTGAGTGAGCTGGTAAATTATCAGAGACAAGAATTGAAAAAAGACCATCAAGACTCCAGAGTCAAGTACTCCAATCAGTACACAGCCTCCTCTCCTGAACAAAAACTGCTCCAATTCCCAAAAGGACCCATTTTGCCTGAAGGCACTAGAAAGAGACTGAGGGGAAAGTTCTGTAGCTTTGTCCCTAGGATAACTAGATTGTGCTGAACTCCAAGTCAGTCCTGAAGTCCAGGAATGAGATGGTGACAACTCCGTGCCCTCAGTTGCTTATTGCAATATCCAGTTAGAAGATGTTCTACAGGGCTAGTTCCAAAAGGGTCCTTCCTCTGCATCCCTCTATGTCAGCACAGCTGCAGACTGAGAGAAACCTGAGGGGGTGGAGAAAGAATAAGAGGGACTCTTGGTCGGAATAGCAACGGGAAATATTGGATGCCACTGAATTTCCAGCTCTTCTTCCAGCCACCATAGTCACACTCATGATTATTTAAATGGCAGATATGTTTAGTAGCATGTAAAGAAAGGAAAGTTCTCTGGAAATCCCTGCTATGTGAGATGCCAGAGGTAGAATTGCAGATGTGGGAGCCAGAGCTGTCAGACTGTGGCAAAGTTTAATTCAAGAAGTAGAATCCTGTAAAGGAAAGAAAACCAAAAATCAAGGGTCTTGCCAATCTCTAAAGAAAACTAAAGAGCCAAAGAATAGTCTTTTAAATCTTATTTTCCTACTGGAAGCAATTACCTTTGAAGAAGCTTTTTTGTTGTGCAGATGAAAAACGATGTGCACAAAAAGCTCCCAGCCAGCTTGCAGAGGAAACATTTGTGTGCTGTGGTGAAAGAGGTCCATAGGATGATCTTGTTTCTGGCTTCTGGGGGTCGGGGGGTCCTTGAATCATGGAATCTGGAGCTAGAAGAAACCTTAGGTATCATGCAAACCAGATTTCTCATGTTGCTGCTGAAGAAATGAGAGGAAGTGATTAGATGCCTTGTCCAAGATCCCACAGGTAGTAAGTAGCAGATGGATGCTGAGAGCTAAATCTCAACACTTCTTTTTTTGCAACAGCAAAATCATTGGAAGCAACTTTGATGACCAAAGACTGGAGATTAACTGAATAAAAAATGACATTTTAATATAACAGCTTATCGAATCTGGGGTTTGGGGGGAGGAGGGAAGAGTTGTTTGTTTTTTTTCTGGATCTGTGACTTAATAAGAGTGAAGAATTCCTGATCTGGAAACTCCTCACCCCTCCCATGGAAACTAGCAATAGTCTTAGTGGATTGAGCACTAACCTTGAAGTCAGAAGGACCTGAGTTCAAATTCTGTCTCAGACACTTAATTCCTAGCTGTGTGACTCTGGGCAAGTCACTTAATCCCAATTGCTTCAGGGAAAAAAAAAGAATTATCTGGGATAGTAAAAAATTGAGTGACTTACTCCAGCTTTCACAGTTAGTGTGTATCAAAGACAAGATGAGTCTAGAGAGCTTCCTAATTCTGAGGATGACTGTCTCCTTTATATCAGTAATGTCAAGCTCAAATAGTTGCAGGGCCATTAAACTATATATAAGGATCCTTGTGCGGCCACATAGTGACGTTAAAAATTACATATTAACATCATCTGTGTTCTATCATATTTTTATTTATTTTGTTAAATATTTACCAATTGCTTTTTAATCTAGTTCCAGTTTCACTTGGGAGTGTTGGAATGCTTGAACTTTTGTATGCCTTGTTGCCTTTTAAATAAAATAATAAAGTGCTATTTTTAAAAAAAAGACAGTAATAGGGACAAGACTTGATGATTCCATTCATACAGTGAACTCCCGAATGAAAAAACTCCCATCGACAACACAAATGGATGCCTCCTCTGCAAGTTAGAAATTAAGGAACTCACTCAAGATCACACATCTAATATGTATTAGGAGTGAGACATGAACTTTGGACATCCTGGGTTCAAGGCTGGCTCTTGATCTACTGACACACATCCATTTTCTGATAAATATGAAGACTATATGGAAATAGGGAAAAGCCTATAAGAACATCACAAAGGACAATCAGTAAACAAGTAAACAATTTAAAAAAGTAAAAATAAAATCAGTAAACAAGTAAACAACAACAAAAAAACACATGCTTCCCCAAAAGAAGCAGAATTTTAGAAAGCCTCTGAAGGAGACATAGAACTAACATGTTTTAGATTATTCATTTTTTATTAATTCATTTGATAACATTTTGTTATAAGCCAAGGGTTTGGGGTAAGATTTTACTTCTTTTGTAGGTTAATTTGATTATTTGTTTGTTTCTCTTTAACATTAAGATAAAAATAATTGGGTTTTCTAAAAAAAAAAATAGAATAATGCTACATATTAGGAAGGAAATAAAATTTTAAAGGCCTACTATATACCAGGAACACACTAAGTGCTTTATAAATATTATCTCATTTGAGCCTCACAACAAACTTGTAAAGTATTGCTGTCCACATTCGATAGTTTAGAAAACTGAGAAAGAAAGCAGTTAAGTGATTTGTCCAGAGTCACACAGCAATTAAGTATTGAAAGCCAGATTTGCGCTGAATTCTTACAGACTTCTGGAGTAGCATTCTGGCATGGATATAACTGTAGTCAAGGCAAATTATGAAGAAGAAATGAAGAAACTGCTAAAATTAATGATTAATAATGAATTAGCTAGAGGAAACCCACCCTCTTCTCTTAGGCAGCAAGAAACTCTCTGCTAATGCATTCTGGATGACCACTGATATCCTGCTCAGGTATTGATTAGACTAGCTCAAAATTTCAAACTCAACTGCTGAATTGAGGCAAAGCAGATTAAAATGTAATTGGGAAATATTTAATAAAATAAATAAAAATACAATAAAACCTAGATAAAGACTTTTCTAAGTGAATATTTGGCCCAGAAGGATGTTTCTATCTCAGTTGGACACCACTGACTCAGATGATCTCTTACATATCAAGATTAGCTTGAGAATTTTTGATTCTACAGTGGGGAAATAGAAAGTATGGGGCTAGACAATAAAGCTCATGTAAAAGAGACCTGAGGATTTTAGCAGATTATCAGCTCTAAATGAATTATAATTATGACATGACCACCAAAAAGTTATGTGATCTTAAACAATATTAATAGAAGCAAAATATTCCAAAGAAATTGGTTGGCACAGTGACTAGGCAGTCAGAAAGATCTGAATTCAAATTCATCCTCAGCTTTACCTTCCTGAATTCAAATCTCTCCTCTGTACGTACTAGCTGTGTGATCCTGGACAA
This sequence comes from Antechinus flavipes, assembly GCF_016432865.1. Lineage (NCBI taxonomy): Eukaryota > Metazoa > Chordata > Mammalia > Dasyuromorphia > Dasyuridae > Antechinus > Antechinus flavipes. The sequence goes on from NC_067399.1 coordinate 537,420,798, forward strand.
ATCACTTAACCTCTATCTTCTTCAGTTTATTCATCTATGAAGTAGTCTGGAGAAGGAAGTGACTAAGCAAACCCCAATTGGAGTCGTGAAGAATCATTCATGACTGAACCACAACAAATAAATTAGACTCTTGGGCAGTTAGGTGGCACCGTAAATAGAGAGCCAGGCCTGGAATCAAGAGGACCTGAGTTCAAATCTGACTTCAGACACTTATTAGTTGTATGACTCCAGGCAAGTCATTTCATCTCTGTTTGCCTAGTTCCCTCAACTGTAAAATAGGGATTATAATAGGCCCTATCTCCCAGGGTTCAGGCGAAGATCAAATGAGACAATATCTCTAAAGCACCTACATCTCTAAAGCATGAGATCTTAATAAATGGTGATTCTTTCCTTCATTCCTTCAGAACAAGGTAGGTCATGGTCCCATCACCCTTTGCCCTAATCAGACCACAACTAACCAACACACCCAGCTCTAGACTCATTGTAGGAAAGGCATTGACAAGGTGAAGCACACCCAGGGGTGACCCACCAGAATAATGAAGGATCTCATAACCGTACCTTCTAAGGCTTGCTGGGAAGCACTAGGGGTATTTATACTGGAGAGCAGGAGCCTTAGGCAGGACACCATCACTGTCCTCAAGTATCTGACAGGTTGCTCTGTTGAAAAGGAATTAGGCATGCTTTACTTGGCACTGAAGGAAAACCAGAAACAATGGGTGTGACTTTCAAAGAAGTAGATTTTGACTCAATAGATGCAACAACCTCCCAATAATTAAAGTTGTTCAAAATGGAAGGGTCTACTTCAGTAGATAATATGTTCTCCAACAAATAAGTACCTTCAGATGGACACCAGATTACTGCCTGTCAACAAAATTAGAATTTGTGAAGGAGGGGAATTTGCCCAGAACACTGATATTTAGAGAGAACCGAAGACATCCTATGGAACACTTCCCCACTCTAGCAAGTGTGTCCATTAGTAATCATCTGTTAAACACCTTCTCTAAGGCAAGCATTGTATTGGGTCCAAGGAATAACACTACTTCTACATGCAAAAAGTTTATGTTCTGATGGGGAAGGCTATAGAAAGAATACACGGCAAACATAAAATTATGTGCAGCATAAAGAGAATAAACCCAAATAAAATAGCTCAGTGCAGATACATTTATTCTAGCAAAAGGGATTCTGTGAGATGGAGATAAGGAAAGAATGCATTCCAGGCAAGGGGTACTGCTAAGACATGGAGATGAGAGATGGATTGACATGTATGAGGAACAGATAGAAAGCTAACTTGATTAATCAACAAAGGAACGACAGGCTATAGCAAGATAATGAAGGATTTTAAAAGCTAAACAGGATTTTATATTTGATTCTAGAGGCAACAGGAAGTCAATTCAATTATTGAATAAGAGTAAATAATAGGTCAGATTTGTGATGAAGGTAAGCTTCTCTTGATGATCCTCTCCTTCACCCCAAAGCACAAAAATCCCTAGTTATATCTCTGCTTACAAAGGATGTTATAGAGGCTATTACTGTTTGAGAATAGGTTGAACAAGATGTTCTTTGAGTATCATTCCAACTCTCAGATTCTTTGATTGTAAAACACTTGATGATTTAAATACTAAACTTATGTTGGCTCAATCTAAGGAAAAACTTCCTTCCCACTGGCCCAGGGACAAAAACACATTTAGAATAACATGAAAGAACAAGGGGATAGAATCTCCCTTGTCTCCCTTGCAAAGATTTTCCCAAGATGTTGGATATGCAGATTCTAAGGAAATTCTGCCTCAGATTCAATACTTTCCAGACATTTTCTAGTCACCTGGCAGTTCATTTGACTTCTCCTGTCTAAGAAGGACTAATCAAATTTCTCTCCAGATCAAAGATCTGTTGCCTGATCTCTCTCTAATGCCTCCTGGGGGGACATAACAGGCTTCCTTTATTTGGTACCTAATACATGGAGACATGCATGGTAAGGATAATCTGTCCTCCCCATCTATGATTTAAAAGGAACTGACTTAGTATCCCCAACAACTCATATCTAACTCCTAAAGTCTTGAAGGAAAATGTAGTAGCCTAATTCGGGGGGGAGTAAAATTTATCAGCACAAGTAGTAAGTAGTAGTTACTCCACAAAGGTTTTATAAAGGCTGAAGTACTCTCCATGTATGATGAATAAGTCCATCCCCATTGTGCTCAGAAATATTTGATTGATTGGCATGTTTTATGTAATTTTATTGTTTGAATTTGCATGATAATAACAATAGCTAAACCTTTTCTAATGCTATAAAATTTATAAAGCACATATCATTGTACACATTATCCCAACTGGCTCTTCATAACAGCCTATAAAGTAGTTATTATTATTACCCTGTTGTATGAAGGACAACAATGATTTTTCCCAGGGTAGTAAGGAACTGAGGCCAGATTCGAGCATGTTAGTATTATTGTTTAGTCATTTCAGTCATGTCCAACTCCCTCATGACCCCATTTGGGGTTTTCTTGTCAAAGATACTGGAGCAATTTGCCATTTCCTTCTCCAACTCATTTTATAGATGAGGAAACTGAGGCAAACTGGGTCAAGTGATTTGTCCATAATCATACAGCTAAGTAAGTGGATGGATTTGAACTTAGGTCTTCCTGACTCATCATGGTTCTCTATTCATTGTGTCACCTTGATTTCTTGCCCTACGCTTTATGCACTGCAAAATAGTGCCTTTTAAAAATAATAATAATAAGGTATTCCATAAAAGAGATTGATGACAGAATTGCAGGCATTCTTTGTTCAGCCTCTGGCCCCTGAAAATGGTGACTAATGTGGGGCAATGAAGGCAAGGAAAGTCAGATGATATGTCAAGTTTCATATTCACTGCCACACATTCTAATGAACTGGAAAAAAAATGCTCCTGGAAACATTCATTATCCAAATAGCAAGTCAAAGACATACGGGCCAAATAGCTTTTGCCTCCAGCTGTGGATCGGTCCAGAAATGTTTATTTCTAGATCATGTATGAGGACAAAAAACAGCTGGAAAAGTTGGGAAAGAGGTTCAGCAAGCAAAGTGCTTTTCAAAGAAAAGTGGTATTTCCAGATATGCTTAACCAGATTGTCTGAGTGAGTATTTCTTCAGAGCCCCAATCTAGCTAGATGGGGAGAAGGGAGAGAGGAGTAAGTTCAACTTCAAGATCCGTGTTTCAAACCCAACCTTGCTATCTGAGCAGAAAAAGAAGCTATGGGCCAGCTTTGTAGGCGTTCTGAAGAATTCATCTTGAGAAGACTCAGAATCTGGAATTAAAGAGCAGAGTCCATTCTGTTTCAAGATATTCCTGGAGGTTTTATGAATTTCTCTTGCAACTTATTCCTCTTTTTCCTCTTTTGTTTATAAAGGTTTATGATTAAGTAAAGTGATTTGCCTGAGGTCACACAGCAAAGTATCTGATGCAGTATATGAAGTCTTCTTGAACCCCAGTTCAATGCTTTTTACTAATTAAGTTACCCAACAAACAAATAGAGGGAGACAGACAGAGCAAGAGAAACAGCAAGACAGAGACAGAAACATAGAACTTGTGTTCCTTGAGAATAAAACCAGCTTACTTGTGAATGGGGAAGTGGCCCAGAAGGGTAGGAAAAAGAAAACTTACCTGGGAATCACTATCTGTGATAGCAAATCCACACAATGATAATTGAGAGTTAACTCTGTGAAAACCCCTTGGTGAAGAAGAAAAAAGGAGAAAAAAAGAAACAGAGCAAAACAGTGAAAAAGAGAAAGAGACAGGGAGAAAAGGAGTAGAGAAAATACTTTTCCCCCATTACCTAATATCATACAGATATCATACAGATATTAATTTCCCATCACTCACAAATCTCTTGAAATAACCCACCAAATACCCTAAATAAGGCAATTAACTCTTGATTAATAAGACTTCAGTGCTGTGCTGTTCTAGGCATTTCAGAATCTTGGGAAGATTTTGAAGATCATCTGCGAAGATAAGGTACCAGACATTGAGATCCTTTCTTTTTTTAAATAACATTTTATTTTTCCAATACGTGAAAAAATAGTTTTCAACATTCACCTTTGCAAAATTTTTTGCTCCCAAATTTTTCTCCATCTTCCCTTCTTTCTTTCCACTCAAAGAGAGCAAACAATCTGATATAGGTTAAACATGCAATTCTTCTAAACATACGTCCATATTCTTCATGCTATACAAGAAAAATCAGATCAAAAAGGTGGAAACATGAGGAAAAAACAAGCAAACAAGAACAAAAATGTGAAAATACTCAGCTTTGTTCCACATTCAATCTTCATAGTTCTTTCTCTGGTGTGGATGGCACTTTCCATCACAAGTCTATTAGAAATGACTTGAACCACACATTGTTGAAAAGAACCAAATCTATCACAGTTGATCATCACATAATCTTCTTGTTGCTGTGTACAATGTTCTCTTGCTTCTGCTCATTTCACTTAGCATCAGTTCATGTAAGTCTTCCCGGGTCTTTCTAAAATCAGTTTGAGGTCCTTTCTTCATCTAAGTCTGAGCCTTGATCCTTGATCCTTGATTGGCAAGCACTCAATCTCTACTACAGAGAGGGCAACTCCAAAGCATTGGCCACGTTGTTTAAATGTCAAATGTATATTTGTCTAGAAGACTATTTTACAGAGACTTCATCCAAGGAAGGTATTAACATGATGGCCAAAAGAAGCAATACAAGGACACTCTTCAAGTCTCTCTGAAGAATTTTGGAATCAATTTTGTGACATGCGAGATGCTGGAAAAGGATCACCCAGCATAGCATACCCCCATCAAAGAAGGTGCTATGCTCTATGAAGAAAGCAGAATTTCAGTAGTTCCAAAAGAAACATGAGATGCATAAATTTAGAGATATCTCTGCTCCAAATGTTCATATGTACTATTTGTGCCTGATCTGTGGCATACCATTCCAAGTTTGAATTGCTCTGATCAGCCACAGTTGGGCACACTGTACCTTGATTCCAATATAGTTATGCCATTTTGATCCTCTTTGAGGGCAAACAACCAAGGCAATGGTGGGGGATGGGGAAAGCAAAAGAAATATAAGATATGATCTCTGACTTTTTAATTCTAGGTGGGGGGAAACATGGAACTATTAAGAAATAATTAAATGTCAAACTGATTGACATTGGCTGAACTTCAAAGAAAGAAAAGAAATCTATGGATACTTGATAGAAAAGATAAATCTCAATTTGGGCCCTGAAGAATGGATAGATTTTGGTTTGGTAGAACAGGACAAAGGCCTTCTAGGAGCTATGGAACTAAAAGGAGAAGATCAAGGAAAGCTGAATTAAGTTGAGCATGAAATATTTGTCAGATAATGAAGAGATGGGTCTGGCTGGGATGATGGGTGAGTGGGAGGAAATAAGGTTGGAAAAGTAAAGTGGAAACACATTATAGAAAACCAGGCAGAATAGTTTCAATTTGAGTCAGTAAGTCATAGGAAATTTTTCATATGCAGAGAAAATAATTTTTGAGGAAGAATGGAAGAGATTGGATCAAGGAATAGAGTAGAAGAAACGGTGCTCAATTTGATGTTAGAGTATCTGGGTCAAAAGGCTAACATTGTCAATTTACCACGTGTACAAATTCATATGTCGCCTAACCATTCTCAGAGTCTCAGTTTCTTCATCTATAAATTAATGAGGCTCAACTAGTTGAATATTAAATTGTTATTCAGGTCTAAACCTGAAATTCTATGATATTTCCCCATAAAACCTTCCTAACTTGAGCCCAGGAGGTAGACTGCTTTCCTTTCCTTATCGCAGTTTGGGCAGGTCAGTCCCATGACTAGTTTTTCTTTTCCTTTTCCAATTATGCACTTACACTTGACTTTCATTTATGGGATTTTTTTTTTCACTGTCAATGTATAGCTTTGGGTCTCCAAGACTCATAGCCACCTGCCTTCATCAGTTGAGGTCTGTTTGCCTCCAACCTTCTCACACTTTGGATATGTTAAATAATATTCTTTCTCTTGCTTATTCCTAGACATCCTGAGTCCTGCTTAGATCTAAATAGAAGCACCAACATCTTGGTTGGTGTTGTTCACCTATCCTGTTTCTGTGCAGTTGCTCACCTGTCCTAATACTGAGGTTCATCACACAATGTCTCTGAGGCCTAGAAATGCATCTTTGATATGCACCCCTGGCTGAGATCCCAGCTGCAATTTTCACCTGGTGTAGGTAATATTTGGCCCTCTCACAGTTTGGAGTTTATTTGAGAAATAAGACAGGAATGCAGCAGCAACATAATTATTAAAAACAGATTTTTTTGAGGGAATCAACATTAAGTGACTTGCTCGGGATCATACAATTAGTAAGTGTCTAATGCCAGATTTGAACTCAAGTCTTCCTGACTGCAGGGTCTATTCACTGTGCCACCTAACTGCCCCTAATTTTTGCCTTCATTAAAACATGCTCATATTAAAAATATATTTTATATATTTAAAAATGATACATTTTAAATTATTAGTTACATTACTGATACAATGATGAACATTGAAATCTTCCAATAGATTACATAACCTGGGTTCATCTATATAAAGATTCTTTTAAATAGGGCAAAATACTTTATACAGAAATGTTACTCTGAAGAATCTCACAAGTTTAAAAAAAAGTTATCTTTTTTCTCCTTCAAAGAGATGCTTTCTTTATCTGTCGAGAGTGGTTGTTTGTGTTACCACTGTAGCTGTTCCCTTTGATATCTTTACTGTAGATGCTGTACATACTTGTGGCCTGACAAATGTAGATTATGATGTAACTTCCCGGATTTGGTATAGGTTATGTACACAGAGTGGTCACTGAATAAATTCTGGTCAGTGTCCCTTCTAAGTGGGAATGAAATAAATGATCCAGGGATTATGGATTTGTCCTTAGAAGAACAGTATGTCCAAAGCTTCTTGTATTTTGTGTTTGATATAGAAGCAGATAGCAGTTTGGAAAGTCACAAGGCATCCGTATGGTTGCTACCTAAGATGAAACTCGAGAGAGTTGAGGTGGTCTCAGTGCCTATTAACAGATATACCAACTTTCAATTATCTTTACCACTACAAAAGCTTTGATTATGATCATTCAGATCAGTAATGTGAAACAAAAAACTAGTCCTATAAAAGTAGCAGACTTGGCTTTGCAGGTATATTTTGCTTGGATTGATTTTTTAATAGTTTTCATTTCATGAACACAAACTATCTTGACCAGAAATGCAGAAGTGTAATGGATGTCACTGCAGGAGGATTTTTGAGGGAGTCAGTATTTGGCATAGTAATGTCACAAGACGAATAATCTGCATTCAGTTAATTGAGAGCCATCTATGTCAGATTACTTAGATATAAAAGCAAAAGAAAGATGGAAAAAAGGAGAGAAAGAAAAAGAAAAAGGCAATAGAAAAAAGAGAAAAAGAAAGTGACAGGAAAAAAAAGGTGACAAAAAGGTGAAGAAAAAAGGAAGGCAGGAGAGAAGAGGAGAGAAGAAAAGAGTATGCCTTCTCTATCAAATTAGAAAGCTATTATGGCTTTAACCCCTCCTAGCTCTAAGTTCTACATGGAACTTAGAATGAAAAGAAGGGAAAAGAAAAGAAGAGAGATAGAAAAACAAAAACAAAAATTTTTTGTTTTTGTTTTTTTTAACGATACAATGAATCAATTCAAAAAAATTGAGGAGGGGAGGCAACTGGGGTTAAGTGATTTGCCTGGGGTCACACAGCTATTAAGTCTTTAATGTCTGAGGCTAGATTTGAACTCAGGTCCTCCTAATTCCAGGGTTGGTGCCCAATCTGCTGCACCATCTAGCTGCACAGACAACTCAAATATTAAAAGCTGAAAATTCATTATTAAAAAATTGTCCCTATGGTGAGTTAAAGAGATGTCAAAAAAATAGTCCAAGAGCTATACTAGTATCCTAGACATGTCAGGAGAAATCAAGGATGGCCTCTGACATTCTGAGTAGATTCTGGCTTGGCAAACTCCCTGAAGAGTATGAATAAGGATTACACAATATCTACAAGCCTGGACGGACTGTGTTTTACATCACTGGAAGGAATATTCAGCTATGTGAGATCTCAAGCCATTTAAGTATGTCTGGAAAAATAAGATCAAAATCTTGTCCTTATTATTAACTAGGTCTCAGTAACAACAAATGTCTCATTAAGGAGGTAGACTCTTGCATTCCCCTCGCTTTCTTTTCCAAGTCAGGCCTGGGCACTGTTCAGGAGAGCCCAGAGACAGTCCAGAATGGGAGTGCCACAAAGATCTTTTGTGAAGGCAAGATTCCACTCTGGTCCAGAGAGTCTCTCAGTTCTCTCTCCCAGAACTTCTTAAACTTTTTCCACTCATGACCACTTTTTTGTCCAAGAAATTTTTATGTCACTCCATATAATTAAATAAAATAGTTGTACAAATCAAACATGTACTGATAATAAATCATAATTTCACAACCCCCACATTCAATTTCACGATGACATATGGGGTTGCAACTCACAGTTTAAGAAGCTTTGCTCTATCCTATACTTTCAAATTGTTTCTTCTCCCTGGAATGACCAACTTCTATCTAGAGAGTTCTTCCTCTTTTTCTTGATAATTTTATTAACTTCCATAGGTTAGTTATAATCTCTATGCTGATAATTACTGGAGTAATAAAACTAGTCCTACCTCCTCTCCTAAGGTCCAGTCCCACATCACCAACTCCTAGAAGACATCTCCAATGGGATGAACAGTGGGCATCTCAAATTCAATATATCTTAAATAGAACTCATTGTCTTTGCCAAAAACTCAATCCTATTCCTAACGTCTTTATTTCCACCAAGGGCAGAACCTTCTAATAACCTGCTAATAACACAGGTTTGAAACCGTAGAATCATCCACAACTAATTATTTTCTCTTACCTTTCATAGCCTCTTGGTTGTCAAGCCTCATCAATTCTACCATCACAACAGCTCTCGCATGCCTCCCATGCACTTTACTCATTCAGCACCCAAGCTGAGGTTCTTATTATCTCTCAGCTGGACCTTTGCAATAGCCTCCTAATTCTTCTCTCTGCCTCCAGTCTCACTCATTTCAATTCATCTTCCATACAGTTGCCAAAGTATGTTCCTAAAAGCACAGGTCTGAAGATATCATTTCCCTACTTAATAAATTCCAATGTCTCCTTTTAACTTCTAAGATCAAATAATTTTGTTTGGTAGTTAAAATCTTTCATGATCTAGCTTCAACCTATCTTTCTAACATTACACATTACTCTCATTTATACATTATTTGGTCCAGTCCCAAAAGCTTTCTTGCTGTGCATTTGATATTCCCCAATCTGTAACTGTATAGAATTCTACTATTTATATTTTATTATATTATTATAATAAATATCATTTGTTTATTAAAAATAAAAAATAAAATTCATTCATTGCTTGAGAAAGCATCTAGAACATTTTAGATACTCAGCTGGATAGACTGCCAAAGTGTGCATCTTGATTGTTGGTAGGGAAAGAAAGAGTGACTTTTGCATTCATTTTTTTAAGCCAGTAAAGAAAGGCAAGAATCTTTCTAAGAAGGCTGGGCCACTGAGTAGCATCTGACAGGTTAAAAACAATGCTGCTTCACCTTCACCCCCCCAAGAAGACACTACTAAGACAGTTTTTTTCATCTACTCACAGTGCCTCATTACCCTCTTGGAGATAATCCTCCATTCTCCTCATTTAGGTCCTTCTAGTTCTAACATCACATTCCATCTCCTTCATTTAACTGATAAGGAAACAGGTGGGCAAGGGAGAAATGGCTCACCCAAAGCCACCTGGTAAGCCAATGACAAAGCCAAGGCTTAGAGGCTACCTTGGCCCAGTACTCTCTCCACAGAACTACACGCCTGGGAAACTTTTATAATTTCTGGACCTTAAAAGGACCTTTATCTAATAACCATAACAAGTTGATAAACCTCTATGCACATCCTGAGCTCATCCTGGTGAAATCACCCACATGTTGTGAACATCTGGTGGCCACAGCTAAGGATGGGGGATTATGTGGAAGCACTGGATGAGTGAGTGTCATGAGGACTGAGGGCACTATATAGGCAATGGGAGCAATAGCAGGAGTGGGAACATATGAGGGGATGAATAATGGCATCTGCAACAGTATCTTACTATCTCTGACCTGCCTTCAGACACAAATGGAATAAGTGATTGCCTGTGGATTCTGACAGAAGATTCTTCTCTCCATATCTCACTTCTATACTGCCTAAACTTCTTCATTTCATTTCTCTCATGTTCCCTTACATTCTACCAATAGGAGTCATTTAAGTTAACTTCCAATTACTAGTCATTAACATTAATATAAATTAGTCTAGTGAGATTATTTTTTTCCTGATACCTGCAGGTAAGAAACAATGATTTTGATGAAAACAGGGGGAGAGCAAAAGGGAGGACCTTAGGGTATAACTGCATGTGGGTGTGGTTGTGGGGGAGAAAACATAAAGCAGTCCTGTGCAAGATTAGGCAACACAGGGCTGGGGAAGACAGCAAAACAGACAGGGCTGGGGAAGACAGAGGGGAAAGGACTTACTAGTTTCTACCTGTGTAGCCTTGGATGAGTTCAATTCTCTGAGCCTCAGTTTCCCCACATATAAAATGAGGGATTCTGATTGGATAATGTCTAAGATCTCACTTACCTTTAAAACACATGATGATCATGGGGACAGGAAGATGTCAAATGCAGAATTTGGCTTTGAATCAAAGCCCTTTCAGGACTCCACAGTCATTGTACGGTTGCAAGGAAAGGCTGACATCATGCATTAGGTATTTCCCAATCTGTTCATCTTTATGAAAATGGCTGGGTTGCTCTTTCTCATCTTTGCCTATAGAATCCCAAGCTTCCTTCGAATAAGCACTCAGATGCCATGGCCTCCTGCACTGTGGTGGCTTTTCCAGCTCTCCTGGTATTTTAAATATGTATTGTACAGTACTAATAACATCAGAGGCATGGGTCACTTCCGTTTTTGAGACACCTAACCAGAATAGAAACAATTAAGACACACTAAAAAAATCATAAAAAAGTGAAAGTGATCATTTTTATTCAACAAATACCTTTCTATCCTTCTGTAGAATCTAGCTTTGTGTAATGTTACTACTACTACTAAAGTTGGTGAGACAATTCAAGTAGTCAGGTCCCTTGGCTGGGCTATGAAGATTCTTAACTTTCTAAACTTGATCTAGACCAAATGCATATCCTGGGCTCTACCCTCCACTGTCCCTGTTGTCTATTAGTTTGTTTTTTAAAGGAAAGGAAAGGAGTCTCCGTTTCACACACTCTCAGACAAAGGGGAATTGAGACTTTATCTGTGGGCTCAGAAGACCTGCATTGAAATCCAGATTCTACCAATTTTCTCTGTGTGACCTTGGGCAGATTGCTTCACCTCTGCAAATCTCATTCTTTTCTGTCAAATAAAAAACATTAGTCACCCTCCTCCCAGCTCTTTATATAATACTGTGATTCACTTGCTTGGACTTGGAATCAGAAAACCCTGAGTTCAAATCCTACCTGGGACACTTACAAGCTGTGTGCCAGCTGGTCAAGTCCTTAACTTCTGTCTACCTCAGTTTTCTCATCTGCAAAACGGAGCTGTTAATAGCATCTACTTTACCAGGTTGTGGTGAAGATCATGAGCTAACATATCTAAAATTCTTTCAGGAAGACTAAAACATCTCTATACATGGAAATTACCATTACTACTTGTTGAAAGGATAAGATGAAAGAATGAATGTAAAAGTCATTTGGAAAGGAAAAGTCTTATACAAGTGTGAGGTAATTATTATTAACAATGATAATGATAGTTCTAGCATTTATGTTTGCTTTGCTTTGTATATTTACACATAGTATCTTATTTTATTATTATTTTTTTTAATCTCTCCATCTTAGAAATTTGAGGGAGGGGGATGAGCATGTGGGAAATCGAGCCCTAGAGGGTGGGGGTGAAAGGGGGAGCGCTGTGAGCCAGGGGCTGGGCAGTTGCCCGTACTGGAGCTGAAAGGCCGGAGCCAGCATTCCCGAATTGGAGGAGTGTCCTCGTTCCCTCCTCCCGGCTCTGCTAGACCCCTCCCACTTCCTCTCAATGAACTGCTCCTGTCAGGGAGCCTGAGGGGAGCTGGGGCAAAGACAAAACTTTCTCCTCAGCGCAGCAGGCTGACACTCTGGCTCGCTGCCTCCAGCTGCTGGTCTGAGCGAGAGGACCCGGTAGCCCCAGTAGCACTTGCCATGGCCTTGGCCAAAGGCTTCTTGGTAGCCTGGGTGCTCAGCCTATGGCCAGGTAAGTGCCGCCTTCGGGGTCTCAGTTCCTGAGTCCCTACTATCACCACCGTCACCTCCACTGCGCTCAGGGAATTCTGTAGGGATTCGGAGGTCTGTTCGCACTCCGGACGCCCGGAGGCTTTCGGATATACGCGTAAGGACCTAAACCTTTCCAGGAATTTCTGCTGAGTCTAATATCAATTAAAGTGTCTTTAAAGGAGGAGGGGGTGTAGATGTTGCTTGGAGTCTGGGGATGCATTTTGTTGGGATTTGTGTTTTGGTCTTTGAAAGTTGAAGAGGCAGACGAACGACTCAGCATCTGTCCTATAGAAACAGCTCCTGAGCTGTCACTGCTACATCTCCTGGTCCCGGGAGGCTGGACCAAGCCGGGGTGCCTAAGGAAGAAAGTGGAGAGTCAGAGCAGGAGAGGGTGGGTGATAAAGACTCACCAGAGCCTAGGAAGGCTCTAGAGCTTCGGGGGGATGGAAACACCCCCCCCCCCCAAAGTGAGGAGAACTGGTGCAGTCCACGAGGTTGCCCGGCGAAGTTGGTTTTCAGCTAGGATGGGCAGGCTTGAGTTGAGAACTCTCTCGCCTCTTATTTCTGGAGTCCAGTCTGAGAGTTTCCGCAGGCTAGACTCTTGTCCCGGATTTAAGAACAATTTTCTCCGATCGGATCTGGATGCATTGGAGACGCTGCTGGAGCCTTCCGCTTTAGAAGTAGTTCAAATCTGGCTGGGAGTGGGCGGGGGAAGGGCCATGTTGCCCATCACTCGGGTAACGGAATCCCCTGCCTCAAGATAGCTGCACTAGCTGGCTTTGGTTCCTTAGGGACCACTGCAAACGTCATAGGATACCCCGGGCGAAAAAGGAGCATCTCCACGCTTCCTTTCTCTTCTCATCCATCTCTCTCTCTCTCTCTCTCTCTCTCTCTCTCTCTCTCTCTCTCTCTCTCTCTCTCTCTTACTTGTCCCCTTCCGAATTATGCAATTACTTAATAATCCAAGACAAGCCGCAGCCTAGGCTCCCTCCTCCGACTAATCCAGACCATGTGTGCAAGCATATAACACGTTGACAAATTTGAGTTTACTTTGTGCGCACAAACTCTAAAGCGAGACTCCAGGCTCCTACCGACCCAGAGGGCGCTCAACTCTACGGCTAACTCCGGGGGTGCTGGCTCTCCCCTCCCGGGTGATTGGGATCAGTAAATACTCCTGGATGGCACGTGCTTTGTCCATTGCCCAGACCCCGGAAGGGTGCGGTGGGCTCCTGTGAGCTTTGCAGTCAACGGCGGGGTTTTGGGTGATTTAGAAACTATATGTTTCTTTAAATGAAGGTGAAGGGAGATGAGGGAGAGAGGTGTCTAACCCCTAGAAAGCCAGAGCCCAGTGAACCCCAGCTAGAGAATGGAAAATCCTGGCTTCCGATTGAGACAAGGGCTCAAATCTTGTCTCTGCCATTTTTTTTTTATACTTGAGCAAGTCTGGACCTCAGTTTCCTCGTTTGTAAAATGAGGGAGCTAGACAAGATAATATTTAAGGTCCCTTGCAGCTCTAATTCTCAATTCCATTGTATCACGTGGGTTCGAATCCTGACTACAAATTACTTTTTTTGACGACTAGAATAAATGGTCTCCAAGAACCCTTTCCAATTCTACTTCCAAATACCTATGGCAATTGTTAAAGAAGTGACTTGAGTGCAAATAATCTTAAAAAGATCTGAAATGGTCACACAAATGGAATTTTATTACACTCTGTATGGATTGGCACTTGGAGAAAATATTCATATATAAATGAAATTTTCAAAAAACTTTTTTTTAAAAACTCCAATGAGGTGGGGGTGGAGTAGGGTGATGCTTAGAAATTTACTTGCCATTAAAAAAAAAAAATCTTTTTTTTTTTTTTTTTTTTGCAAAACAGATGGTGATGTTTTTTGTAACCCATAGTATTGTGTTACAGTTCTGGGCATCGCATTTTAAGAGGATACCGCCGGGCTATAGTGCATGGGGGAGGGGAGGAGGTGTCTGGAAAACTATTATATGAAGAAACTGGTGGTGATTAACCTCTAGAAGAGACCTCGGGGAATGAGATCGCTGTTTCCAAGTATTTGAAATGGTATCATGTGGAAAAGGAATTAACTCTATTCTTTGGTGTTCCCGAGCAGACCCACCTTCTTCGGTGGAAGGTTTAATTTTGTTGTTCTTTGTTTGTTTGTTTTTTTAATTGGACCTGTGATTTCAATGGTTTAGGAAATGCCCGATGAGGAAATGATCTCTAGGGAATCAGTAACTTGCAGCTATAGAGTTGCCTGGATTACTGAGAGATTGTGGCTTACCTAAATTCTTCAAATCTGTACATTTCAGAGAGGGGACTTGAAGTGTGGTCTTCTTAACTCCTGAGGAAGAACTCAGGACTATCTCCTATGTCATAATTACTCTGGTGTGAACTAAAGATGGAGGTTTCAGCTCAATGTAGAGAAGAAAAGAAGTCTTAGTTCTTTAGCTGTCTAAATAGTGCACCCCTGTCACTGGGAGTTTAAACAATTTAAACAGAGAACAGGTAACCAATTATTTTTTAGGGAAATCCTGAGTGAATTTGGGACTTTGTATATTTGGACTTTCTTAATCATCAGTGAGCAAAGAATTGATTGGTAAGCACTCTCTTTATGGGAGATTGCTCTGGAAATATATAGATATATAAGATCTAGTTTTAGGTTTCCCCCCCTCCTCAGGAGCCTTCTTGTTTAATTAAAGAGATAGAGCATATACATTTTTAAAGGTAACTGACCAAGAAAGTGTGTAGCAAGTACTAGAGTAGTGCCATAGGAATTCTGAGAAGCCTGTGGGCTGGATGGAATAGGGAAAAGTTTTATGAAGGAGGTAGCACCTGGATTTGACTGGAAGTGGTAGATAGGTTTCAATGTTCCCTTAAAGCAGAATTCACTTTTATCCTAATGCACTACTTCATAGGAATAGAATTACTTTAAGAACTGATCAATGAATTCTCCATGAGTGGCCACAATTTAGTATCATTGGCAATGAGATGGAGCCAGCCTCATTCCGTGGATAACATGCTGTATTTGGAGTCAAAAAAATCTGAGTTAAAATTTTGATTCTGCTACTTGATTTTTCTTGCCTTAGTTTCCTTTTCTGCAAAATGAAAAGTTAAAGAGATGAACAAAAATTTTGGCAGCTAGATGGCAGTGAAGAAAGCACCAAGCCTAGAGTCAGGAAGACTCTTTTTGAGTCCAAATACAGCCTCATTCACTTACTATCTGTGTGACCTTGGACAAGTGACTTCACCCTATTTGTTCAGTGTCTTCTTCTATAAAATGAGATGAAGAAGAAAAAATCAAATTACCACAGTAACTTGCCAAGAAAATCCCGAATGAGGCCATGAAGAGTCAGACCCGACTAAAAAATGACGGAACAACAAAACAAGTTGGTCCAGACAGCCTCTAAGCTTCTTTCTAAGCTCTAAATCTATGATTTTTATGATCATTCCAAAAGCATTTTTCTACACTCTTTTCAACAACTTTTACAAATAAATACCATGACTTCCTTTGGGTAATGCATGGTGGTGAGCCTAAGGGTCGTATTTGTGTTTGACTTCAAGCTTCTCCCTCCTCCTATACAGTTGGTGGCAAGGCTCTCTCAGCAAAATTGCTACATCCTCACATGTTATTTGCACCCCTCTCCCACCTGTTCTTCTCCCTTCCCTAAGTGTCCTCATGCCTAAATCATCTAATTCTGCACCCCTCCCCCACTCTGTCCCTACCACCAATATTATCTCTTCCTAAAAAAGTCCATCTCTTACAATCAAATAGCAACCAGATAGATATTAAGAGGAAAGCAAGAATATTAAGAGGAAAGTAAGTCACACTAAAGGGTGAATGACCGATTGGTGGCAGAGTAGCACAATGTTGGCTTTGGTGTCAGAGAACCTTGATTTAAATTCTATCTCTGTTAGTCTCATACTCCATATGACCTGATGCAAATTATTGACCCTCTTTGAGCCTCCAATTTTTTGTAAAATTTTGTAAAAATTTACATTTTGTTTAAATTCTCTTTCAACCCTAAACCTATTATTTTCATAGGCCACTAAGTGGAGCCATAGTGCACAGACACAGTGCCTAGAAAAAAAAAGATCTGAATTCAAATTTAACCTTAGACCACTAAGCAGCTGTATGACTCTGGGCAAGCTAGTTAGTCTGTTTGCCTCAGTTTCCTCAACTCTAAAATGGGGGTAATAATAGTATCCCAGGATTGTTCTGAAAACTAAATAAGATAGGCTCTATAAAGCACTTAGCACAATGCCTACCACATAATTAGTACTATATAAATGCTATCTATTATTATTTATTAAGTTTCCTCCCTTAAAATAGAAACCATAGAGGGCAGCTAGATGGCGCAATAAGAGCAGCGGCCCTAGAGTCAGGAGGACCTGAATTCAAATCCAACCTCAGACACTAACTCTTACTAGGTATGTAAACCTGGGCAAGTCACTTAACCCCAACTGTTTCCTCCAAACCAAACTAAAAACAAACAACAATAACAACAACAAAACAAATCATAGAATCATAAATATAAACTTTGGGGAGCCTTGTCATCTGGTTCCACCCCCTCTTTTTACAAGTGAAGAACCCAAGATCCCAGGAGATGAATGATTTGCCCACTTACATAAGTAGTAAGTGGAAGAGACAAGGATTCCAATGTCAGCACAAAAATTATCAGCTGCCCTCTCTGTGACCCCTTTAACTTTCCTTTCATCCATTCATCTCTATAAATATTTCCTTTTATGCGGTTGTATTCAGTTCACTATTCTGTTTTTTTGGCTGTGCTCCCTTCTCTTTGTATTATTTAAATGGATTTCCTCAGATTTCTTTATATTCTTCCTATTTACCAACCTTACTTACATTATAATATCCCATGACCTTAATGAACTCTACAACCCTGTGGTTTGCTTCACATATAGGACTAAACAAGTATCAGCAACAGGATTTGAATACAAGATTTACTGGCTCTAAGTTGAGCACTGTCCATGCATATGCCATAATTTCCTCAATCATTCCCTAATTCTTAGACTTTTGGTTGTTTGTAATTTTTGTGCAATGACAAAAATGCTGCTAGAAATATCTTTGGACATAGAGCTTTTGATGAATGACTTCAGATGGGAGTCTGCTAGGAGAATGTTAGTTGGCTATCTCTCTATAGAAGATTCCTTTTTTTTTTTTTAATTGAGACACCAATGCCTTTAGCATCTAAATTTTTTCTGTTTTGATCTAATCCCATTGGAATCATCGCTTAAAATGTTCAAACTCAGAGAAGCTACTACCCAAACTCTTTTCAGGGATATTTGTATTTTAAAAGAGATGACTTGTTGACCAAGATTAAATGCAAAAATTTTAGGCACTGTTCCACAAGAAAAGAGAAAAAATTCAGCCTGCCTCAAGGGAACGTTGATGAGGAGTGGGGAGACTGAAGTAACCCCTTAAGACACATTAAATGGGCAACCACCCATTCCACTTATGATAAAACTGGTCCTGCTTAAAGGAACAAAATTGGGTCCTAAATTGAGAATCACAGAATATCAGAGTTGAGAGGAAATTCAAAGGCTATCCACTTCAGTCCATGCCTGAAAAAGAAGCTCATAAGTGATCCCTAGATCTTCATAGTCCTTTCATGAAGGGAAACCCACTGCTTCCTAAGATAACTCATTTCACTTTTGGCTAGCTCTGCTCTAGAGGAAGTGTTTCCTTTCCTCAGACCTAAATTTCACTTTTTTTTTTTTTTACCATTTCCTGCTTAGTGGCCCCCAGTGCTTCCCTCTGGGGCCAAACAAAACACACCCAATTCTTCTTCAAATAGTCAAAGGGAGTTCTCATGTTCCCACTCGGGCTTTTCTTCTCAAGTCCTCAGTTCTTTTAACCAAACCTTCTGTGTCCTGAACTCAGAACATCTGACAGGAGAGCTCTTTTTTTTTTTTAATGACTTTCCAAAGGGAAGGTGCCTTTGGGATATTAAAAATGTCAAAGGAGATGGATACTTATCATTATAGAAGCTCTGAGATGTGATGTATGCTAGTCATGAGGAGAAAAGGCATCTTCTAGGAAAAGCAAAAACAAGTGGACATTTTGGTCCCTATATTTGTACATACAGACTTATCTCTGCTCTTCACTGCTCCTTAGGCTGAAGGTGATGAAGAGCTGGGAGAAGTAGGAAGCATGGGAAGCAAACTGCAAGAACCCCTAGATTTAAACAACAACCCCCCCAAACTTTAAAGTTCTCATTTGCATACAATCAGTATATTAACTCATTCACACACCACTAATCTTGGAATAGGGTCCCTTCTTCCTATAATACACATACATCTCTTTTTGCTACATGTGGTCCTTTGACAACATTTCCTTTCTTCCCCTTTAAGGTTAATGTTGAGGTTTGCTTTAACCTGATTGTACTTCTATGGAAGTGTCATAGGGTAATGGCAAGAGAAAGCAGAGACAGACATTGCCATGGGCTTTAACTTTCCTAAATTTGGCAATATTAGATAATGACACTTAATAATTTTTCTTTAATTTATTTTTTAATTTAACTTTTTTCAATTAACAAAAACAAATTTTTCTTCCTCCTACATCCTCCAATGGAAAAAATCTTTTGTACAAAAAAGTTCATTTACCAAGGTCCAAATTATAAAACATCATTTTGATGAAGCAGCTGGTGTCCTGAAAGAGCTAAGATTAAAAAGAAATCTAGGTCTGAAAAGTATAAAGGCAGCTACACTGTTCTCTCCCAAGTAGATGAAACATAGGTGGTTTGAAGGAGTTAATACACTGATTGTATATAAAGGAAGGAAGGAAGGAAGGAAAGAAGGAAGGAAGGAAGAAGGAAAGAAGGAAGGAAGGAAGGAAGGAAGGAAGGAAGGAAGGAAGGAAGGAAGGAAGGAAGGAAGGAAGGAAGGAAGGAAGGAGGAAGAGAAGGAGGGAGAGAGGGAAGAAGAAGGAAAGAAGGAAGGGAGGGAGGGAGAGAAGGAAGAAGGAAGGAAAGAAGGAAGGAAGGGAGGGAGGGAGGGAAGAAGGAAGGAAAGAAGGAAGGAAAAAAGGAAGGAAGGGAGGAAGGAAGGAAGGAAGGAAAAAAGGAAAGGAGGAAGGAGGAGGGAGGGAGGAAAGAAGGAAGGGAGGGAGGGAGGGAGGAAGGAAGTAAAGAAGGAAGGGAAGGAAGGAAGGGAGGGAGGAAGGGAGGGAGGAAAGAAAGAAGGAAGGAAGGGAGGAAGGAGGGAGGAAGGAAGGAAGAAAGAAAGAAGGAAGGGAGGAAGGAGGGAGGAAGGAAGGAAAGAAAGAAAGAAGGAAGGGAGGGAGGGAGGGAGGAAGGGAGGGAGAGAGAGAGGGAAGAAGAAAGGAAAGAAGGAAGGGAGGGAGGGAGAGAAGGAAGAAGGAAGGAAAGAAGGAAGGAAGGGAGGGAGAGAGGGAGGGAGGGAAGAAGGAAGGAAGGAAGGAAAAAAGGAAGGAAGGGAGGAAGGAAGGAAGGAAGGAAAGAGGAAAGGAGGGAGGGAGGGAGAGAGGGAGGGAAGAAAAGAGAGGGAGAGAGGGAAGAAAAGGGGATAAGGAAAGAAGAATCCTACAGGACTTGGAGTCAAGAGATCTATGTTTGAATGCTGCCATATTATGAATTCTCTCACAAGGAAATGAAAACCTAAGCATTAGAAAAGCAATTTGGGAATGAAACAGCTGGTTTAGGAAGAAGGAATTTGAGAACAGGATGTAGATTTCTAGACTGCAACTTAAAATAGAGGAATGATTGACTCTTGGTCAGGGATGGAAAACAAGAGTCAGTTTTTAAAAAATCTTTTTAGGGAAATTTAGTTATTTGATCACAAGGGCTATATAAATTGAAAATAGAAGAATTAGAGTAAAAACTATTCATACATCTACCAAGGCAGATATCATAGAAAAATACATAGGAATAATATTAGTGGAGAGAATCACGAATTCACAGGAGACTACATTAGAAAAAGAGGTCGGTAATAAAACTCATGACCTCAGTTGGTTCTACAAAAATCCCCAGAGTATGAGAAATAAATAAACTAGAGTTCTTTGCCAAAGGTGGTAAATTTTACTTCACTGATGTCACTAGGAGTGGATGGCATATGACATCGCTAATATGTGGTTATAGATATAGGAGGGTATGCCATATTCAAATGGAACTAATTGATGAAAGAAGCATAAGTATAGCATTTTTTACCAAGATAGACTTTATGTAGGAAACTGGTAAGCATGACAGAGAACATCTATTGAAGGTCACTGGAAGGAGAAATAAAAGGAATATTATGATGAGACTATATTACAAATCCCAGCCAGAAGGATAAAATACAATTATTTCAGAACTAGATTGGAGGGATAGCTAGATAATAAGAGCACCTGTCCTGGAATTAGGAAGACCTGAGTTCAAATCCAGCCTCAGACACTTAATACTTCCTAGCTGTGTGATTCTGGGAAAGTCACTTAATGACAACTGCCTTGCAAAAAAATTAAATTTAAATTTTTTTAAGTTTTAAAAAAGAAATTGGTTGGTAATCTAGCACATTGTCTTTATTGGAGACTTCAACTGTCTAAACATCTTCTGGGATTCTTGCCATGCAAAGAAGATTTTAAATTCTTTGTCTTAATTGAAACTTTATTCTTCATTATATGAGCAAAATTACAAAAAACTTTCCACACAAATAAAGTCAGACTCAAATAATTGGAAAAATATTAAGTGCTCTTGGATAGGCCTAGCGAATATAATAAAGATGACAATACTCCCTAAACTAATCTATTTATTTAGTGCTATATCAATTAGACTTCCAATAAAATACTTTAATGATGTAGAAAAAATAACAACAAAATTCATATGGAACAATAAAAAGTCGAGAATCTCAAGGGAATTAATGAAAAAAAATCAAATGAAGGTGGCCTAGCTGTACCTGATCTAAAATTATATTATAAAGCAGCAGTCACCAAAACCATTTGGTATTGGCTAAGAAATAGATTAGTTGATCAGTGGAATAGGTTAGGTTCACAAGACAGAATAGTCAGCTATCACAATCTAGTGTTTGACAAACCCAAAGATCCTAACTTTTGGGATAAGAATTCATTATTTGATTAAAAACTGCTGGTATAACTGGAAATTAGTATGGCAGAAATTAGACATAGACCCATACTTAATACCATATACCAAGATAGATCAAAATGGATCCATGATCTAGGCATAAAGAATGAGATTATAAATAAATTAGAGGAAATTTTATTCTTCAAAAGATGGAGGCAGCAACAAGGAAAGCCTTTTATACATGATTCTGATCAAAAGGAAGATCTTATGGTTAAAGCAGAAATGATAGAAATTTGAGAAGAATAATCCCACGGCACCTCAGAGTTTGTAATAAATAGAAGGGAATTCTGATATCCACCATATTAGGGAGCTTGATTTGCAGAGAGTTTTAAGAATGGATCCTGATATCATCCAAAATTTTACAGAAGTAGTATCTGGGATGGGATGGGATGGGACAGGATGCTCTGAAGATCTAAATTCTAATGATAACACAATTCCAGGAATAAAGAAAAAGGGCAGTAGTCTAAGAAGACTGGTGTGAATATAGAGAAAACTAATAATATAATTGAAGCTTTGAAAAGTCATAAACAGAAATGGAAGAAAGGACAAGAAAATGAGGACTAATACAAAATTGGCATATGTTCCAAATAAGAATAGAAAAAAAAAATTAACGAGGAGTTAAAACTCAAGACATGTGCGGGGATAAGAGAACACCTTGCTGATGTCAGTGAGCTCAACTCACCAGTCACAGGCAAACGAGTTCCCAACTGAAAGAATTGCTAGATTTGATTGATGAATTGTCAAACTTGAAAATTTGTGATGCCTGGAAATGACAAAGTATATCAGTATTTTAATGTCTCCTATTTTCAAGTCTCCTATGCCATATTTATAGAAAAAAGGAAGAGATGTGGGCTAGAAGACGTGCAATTTGGTGGATTCGAGACTGAATGACTGACCCTAAAGAGTTATCATTAATCATTTGATGTCAACCCACCAGAAGTTCTGTAGTGGAGCAGTGCTAGAAATCTGTCCTTATCTTTGAACTATTCAACATTTTTACTAGCGTCATGGAAGAAGGTATAAATGTCATCCCTTTCAAATACTAATAGTAGTGCTTATATAGCACAATGTGCCCGGCACAGTGTTCAGTGCTTTACATGTGTTAACAAATGGTAAAGCAATACAAGTGAATTCTTTGGGTCCCACACTTTTATAAACTCATCTCTATTTTTCAGACATCTATTAGCTATGTGACCCTGGGCAAGTCACTTAACCCTGCTTGCTTCAGTTCTCTCATCCTTACGACCTTGAGAAATAGATGCTGTTATTATTCCTATCTTACAAATGAGGAAACTGAGGCAAACAGGTTGCTCAGGGTCATACAGCTAGTATATGCCTGAGTCCGGATTTGAGCTCACCCTCTCTTCACTCCAGATCTAGCATTTTATTCACTAGGCTATGTAGTTGTCTTCTTAAATATCGAACCAAGATTGAATGTTTTCCTCTCAAGGCAATTGGATGTTCCTAAACCATGGAATGATATTGCCAGAACTGTGCCTTAAATTATATTGACAGCTGTATGAAAGATAGATTGGAGAAGGAAGATATTGAAGGCAGGATGTCTACTTAAGGGGATATTACAAAAGTCTAAGCAGGAGTTCATAAGATGCTAAACTGTGAGAGAATAAATGTGGGAGATACTGTGCAAATAGAGCGTATAGGACAAATGACTGGATTCTGTGGGTGAGAGAAGAGTATCATGGATGGCTCTGGGCTTGTAAACACAGGGAAGATGTAATGTTCTCAACAAACATGGAAATTTAGAAAAGGAGGTGAATTGAGAAAAAAATGGATTCTATTTTAGACATATTGGGCTGATGATTTGGGACTAGATCAAGGGACAAGATTAGGAGAAGGATTAGGACTGGATAAATGGATTTGGAAGCTATGTGCAAAGATCATAATTAAGCACATGAGAGCACTTGAGATCACCAAAGGAAAAAGAAGGAAGGGAACTCAAGATAGATCCCCATGTTTATGGAATAAGCAATGAATGAGGATTCAGCAAACAAAACTGGGTAGGAATAGAAAGAAAAATTACAGCAAAGAATAATATTGGAGAAAGCAATGGAAAAGAAGAAGACATAACAGTCTATCTAAAAATACCTAACAAAAGTTTCAGGGAAGTCAAGAAGAATAAAAACTAAGAAAAAGTCATTGGATGAATGAGCAAATTAATTAATGCTCTATGGACCAATACAAATGATTCAAACTATATTAAGGTGCATGTGACTGATAGCATAGTCTTTTCTGAGGAAAAGTTGGTTCTGCAGTCAGAAAGACTCCCAGCTCAGACTTGGTTCAGACACGCATTAATTGTGTGACTCTGGGCAAGTAATTTAGTCCAGTAAACCCCAGTAAAATGGAGATAACAATTTGTGGTTTAATCATGTCTAACTCTTCATGATCCCATTTGGGGTTTTCTTGACAAAGATACCAGAGTGGTTTGCCATTTTCTTTTAGAGTTAATTTTTTACAGATGAGGAAACTGAGGCAAAGGGATGTCATTTTTTTTGACAGATGCTTTAATACTCATAGTTTTACAAAATCAACTCTGGTTTTCAGACATTTACTAGCTATATGACCCTGGCTAAGTCACTTAACTCTGCTTGCCTCAGTTTTCTCATCTCTAAAATGAGCTGAAAAAGGAATCGACAAATTCCTCTGGTATCTTTGCCAAGGAAACCCCAAATGGGGTCATGAATAGTTGGACACAACATCTATCGATGAATATCAAAAACACCCAGACTGAAAATGAAAGGGCTACTCCCAGACTCAGTCCTACCACTGGTTGCACAGTAGCTTTGACTTGTTTTGTTCCTTGCCTGGACCAGCTTGCTTCTTCCTAGGCAATCAGATGGCCTTTCCCGCAAAGCTCACCACTCTGATGCCAAACAGTGTCAGCACCCCACTGATATAACCCTCCGCAGACCAGAACTCTCCAGTTTAAGACATCTGCCAGCATCAATCTCCCTGGCAGCCAGAATCATATATATGAGTATATGCTGCCATACCTACCAGCCACTCACAAGTTAGCATGAATTAGTCTATCAAATCCTTTCTTCTTTGACAGATAGTGAAATTTTTGTGAAAGAAAATAGGTGGAAGTTTGGAACATGAGCATTGATGGGAAAAATCTAGTGGAAAGTGAGTTCCCAAGGTCACAGATGCATAAACAAAACAGAGCTAAGAGTCAAACCCTGGTCCTCAGATTCCAGAGCCAATTTCTTGTTTGGGGTTTTTTGGGTTGTTGTTTTTATTGTTTGTTTGTTGGGGAAGGTTGTTGAGGAGGGATGTTTGTTTGTTTTTAGCAGTGGGGACCTTTGAATATCAAGATAGATCTCTTTCAGCATAAAGAGTCCTTTTCACCATTTTGCTTAAGGCTAGCCCTGTTTGGTCTCTATTATTATTATTATTACTATCATCACCATCATCATTACTTCTAATAATAGTAGCTAGGGTTTGCAAAGCACTTTATAAATATTATCTCATTTTAGCCTAACAAACCTGGAAATAGGTGCTATTATTGTCCTCTTTTTAGAGATCAACAAACTGTGGTTAAGTGGCTTTTCCAGGGTCACCCAGTTACTGTGTCTGAGGTTGGATTTGAATTCAGGTCTTCATGACTACAGGTTTAACACTTGAGTCACTGGGCTACTTAGGTACTTTCATCCTGCCAGCTTTTCAGCCTATTTCTTGCTGATCAATGACACAGGATCCACTAAAATTCAATCTCCACCCAAAAGGAACTCTAATCCTCCCCTCACACAGGTAACCCACAAGTTTCCATAGCCCTGCCCAATGGCCCTGTACCCTCAGCAGGGGGGTATTTAGTCTACTGAGAAATTGGGATCAGGACAGGGCATGACTACATCACTCTTGGGAATTTGGATTTGTGTCAAGACATTTATCCACAGGGCACTAGGGGTTGGAGGGAGGCAGAGAGAGACAAGACGCATGGAAGATTTGTATTAGTCATCTTGCAAACCAAAAACCAGGCCCAGAGATTATAAAACTATATACTATGACCTGTATATCATAAGATGTACTCTGTCAGAGCCAGGAGACAAAACTGTGTACAATTAAAAACGCTGAGCATATTCCAACTGCTAAGGTTTTCCCTTACATCTGCTGTGGGTTTAGAGCTAGTCACATCATCGGTTACTCTCCGTCTCAGATATTGTCTTTGTAAGAAATTGCTAATGGCTAACTCCTTGATAAATGTCTTAAGAGAGAATTTCTCTTCCTTTCCCTTGCCCATGGATAAAGTTGGTAGAGACTTCCTGGGCTTGATGTAACTCTTGTTCATGCCCTTCTCCCAAAGCCCTGCCTTTTAGATGACTCTAATTTCTAAGAGTCCCCCATCCCCACCTGGCCCTGCCTTCCTTTGGTGGTATCCCCTATCTTGGACCTCCTTTTCCCTTTCCTTCCTCCATCAAAACGCTTCAGGCAAATAGTTCTTCTTGAGAAGGATCATGGTATCATTGATTATTAGAAATGGTCGGAACATAGATTTTTTTAATGTAATTCATGGAAGCTTTAATGACATATGCTTTAGGCAACCTTATGACCCCTTTCCCCCAACATTCAGTCCAGTGCTTGGCATGTAGAAAATATTTAATAATTGCTCTTCCTTCATTTGTTCTTAAAGTGTTATCCATCCCAAGGCTTTTTGTCTCATAAGTGGGAAATTTGCCTTAATCTAAAAAACTGTCCAATTCCTTCCATCCCTGCTAGTATGTAAGTCCTGTGAGGGGAAGAGAGACAAAGTGCTTGGCACGTAAGCTAGTACATGAAGAATCAGGGTGAAGAGAACCAAGCACCCATATGGGACACAGGCAAATAGTATGAAGTTGCTTAAGATACCCACAGATTAAGGCACTTAGGAAGAATCACTGATGTCAGAGGTGGGATGGATCCTAGGTCTTTGGGGTACTAAGTGGTACAGTGGATAGAGCACCAAAGCTGGAGTCAGGAAGACCTAAGTTCAAATCCAACCTCACTCACTTAGTAGTGTGACCCTGGGCAAATCACTCAACCCCGATTTGCCTCAGTTCCTTGTCTATAAAATGGGGACACACTGAAGAAGGAAATGACAAACCACTCAAATATCTTATCCAGGAAGACTCCATAGACAAAGTTTGTGAGGTTAGGTAGAATCAGACCTTAGTGAACAAATTCCACTCCTCCATCATTCCAGGCTGTCTCAGACATACCTTGCATATTGTAAGTGCTTAATAAGTATTGAATCAGATAGGATTGACCAAAACCCTAATATAACAGAATAATAATAGAATATTCCAGTGATCAATAGGCCTTTGAGAAATATTGACAGGGGTTGGTTATTTGAAGGGTGAGGGTTGCCCTGTTGATAGTTCCATCAGGATCCTCTAACTCAGAGGTGATAAGTGGAAGCTCTAAATCTTCTAAGGAAAGCCCAGAGATCCAGGATGATTTTCAGAAGATGGTTTGCATCCCTGTGGGTACTGCTCTGAGCTGGGCAGAGTTTTTCCATGGTGGCATGTGGGTCATGTTATACCAGTGTTGCTATGGCAATTGCCAACAAACACAGCCAGGCCCACGATGACACTGATGATCAGAAAGTGTGATTCCCTCCCCTCTGACATATGTCTGACAGGTTTCTTCCTTGTAGTTCTCTCCAGCTGAGCCTCAGGCCACCAGAAATTATAAGCCTGAAGACTTCTAGAGAAAGGACTGGGAAATATTATGAAGTAGGTATCCTGGGCCTTCACTTCTGCCTCCCTTTTTCCACTTTGCCACACACTTCTCTGCCCTTTTCCCTTCCTTTCAGCTGTCCTCTCCCCATTATCATCCCCTCTAAATCCCAGTCTGCTCAGACTGCCTTAGACGCCAATGAAATAACATCCACACTGAGATGCACGATATGGAATATGAAACAGCTATTGTGTGATAGAAAGACTTGGATTTTGGCTTGAAGAAATCCATGTGACTTCCATATCAATCACTGTGGATCAGCTGTGTGACCACAGTCAACTCAGCCTTATTAGAACTCAATTTCCTTCCCCATAAAAAGGAGTTAGATTAAAATGTTCTTCCACCTCCAAAGTTCTATAAAGACAGAAATTTATTAAATACTTTCTTTGGGACAGACACTATCCTAAGCAGTGGGGATATAAATCAAAGCAAGCAAGACTGCCTACCCATCAAGGAGCTTATGTTCTAATATTGGCCCAGAGGCCAGGGGATGGGAGTGGGTGGGGGAGAACCACACTTATATGGAGCTAGAGATGGGAGAGAGGAGGCATACATTTCCAGGAAATGGTGTGCAGGTGGTGGGAAAGTGACACAGTATTCTATTTCTGGGCCAGATTAGTCAAAAGTTCATCTATAAGAGCTCAATGTCCCAGAGATAAGAGTCAAAGTTGGGGGAGCAGGGAGATTGGATGTAGGATGTGGGAGAGGGAGGAGGGACAATGATGGTCCAAGCACAAGAATCATTCTGTGGAGATTACACAATTCTGTGGAGATGATAGTTGCTTTGATGATCAAATTAGCTAACATATATATAGTGGGTCCTTGAAGATCACACAAAATAATGTGTAAAATGCTGCTTTAAATGTTTACTCTTATGATTAACTTATGGAGAGTGTGAAGTGTAACTCATGGGAAAGAATTCCAAATGGTAAACTTTTAGGTTCTTGGGCAGGAAACTCAGAGCAGAGTACATGATTCCCCCTTTTGACAAAGGCAGCTTAGAATAAAGTTAATACTTTTCCACCTAGATGGAGCCATGGAATCCACTAAGCTGGGAGGAAAGTAGAAGAGTGATTTTAAAGGAATGACATTCATTTTAAAACTGAGTTACTTAGAAGGTGCTTTTCCAATAAATGCCCTGAGACCGCTTCCTGAGTGATTAGTGGGGAGCCACAAGAGTTTGACGCCATGTTCTCAAAACTACCACATTATCCTATTTATCTTTAGTCTTACTCCTCCCTCTGTCAGCACATGCTAAGCCAAAAAGGCACAAGTAACTGCAAAAAGCCAAATAGCCTGATTCTTTGGCCTTTTTCTGGCCTTCAGGTATTTTGTGGTGGTTTGGAAACTACAATATTGCTCCAAGCCTCTAGGCTTTGGAAGTGATTTAAGGTCAATAGCCCAGAAAATTATGGAATGCTATATCTGGAAAATTCTTAAGAGATCATCTAGTTCTAACCTTGGGTTTTGTTTTTGTTTTTGCTTTTGTTTTTTGGTAGATGAGGATGCACCATGATCATTTGATTTGAAATGACTTGTCCATAGTCACACATAGTGAAAGAACCATATCTAGAATTCCAGTCCAAAGTTCTTCTCACAATATCACACTGCCTACTTACCATCTTTTTCACTCAAACTATAGATCAGGAAAACAGATAAGAACTAGATCAAGCCAGTCAGTTCAGAGAGGTGAAGGAATGTGTCATAATCAAATAATGAGGTGAAATTCAGAAAGAAGAATATAAGCAAACACTGGAAACAACAGAAAGTAGCAACAAAGTGCTTCTCTGTCATCAATTTTGACTTGCCATGCGCTGATAAGATCAAGGTACAATACTGAAGATAACAAAACATTGTTCATTGCTGTCTCAAAAACCTCCCTGTTTGAATGAGTATTGAATTAAGTATTTGAATGAGTACTGAATAATAATTAAGAGACTAATGTTTTGATCCAACTTCTCCCACTACACAATTATGCAGCCTAGATCAAGTGATGTGGTTTCTCAAAGATTCCATTTCCTCATCTTTGAAAGAAGGAGTTGAGAAATTGGAAGAATGGGGGGAAAAAAACCCTTTCCAAAGTATCATTTTTTTAAAGACATAGAAAAGGAAACGTTTGATCAGAAAAGAGGTGATCTACTTGTATAGCCAGGACAAGTAATTGATAGATGGTTCTAAAAATGCAATAATACCTACAGAATATTAATGAGTCCCAGATTGAGTCCCTTTATTTGATGGTTGGTTCATGTATGGAGAATGTCTAGAGAGACATATACAAAAATCAGTTCAATTAAGAAAGTCTGAGTATAAAAGAAAGTTAAAAAAAAAATACATATGAGGGTATGCCTTCACATCAATGAAATCACATCAGAGTATTTAAGTTCCATCTAATTAAGGACTAGTCCCTTGAGCCAAGGTCAAGCAATAATTTTTAAAAATCTGTGATATTGATGACTTTTGTTTTTATTTTATATTATTTATATATATGCCCATCAACAAAATCAGTGAGGCTTTCCTTGTAACAAATAACAGTCAGTTAAATCAAGGTAACCTCAACCACATGTAATAACATGTAATAACCTCCTTTATCTCACCAAAGTAAAAAAGGAGGTGCCTTTTCATATCATTTCTTTTGAAGGTCAGGACACTCTCAACAACTAACTATAGGAGTTCAGGATTACAATAAAGGAACAAATCACAACTTCTATTTTAGTGGGGCTTTTAGAGTTGAAAAACATCTTATAGATCATCTGATCCAATATCCCTCATTTTACAGAAGCTCTTCAATCAGATAATCAGAATTCAAATCCTAACTGTGAGGCTTACTGCCAATAAGTCCCAATCTTATAATCCCAAGCAAGACTCAAACTTCTTGAGCCTCGGTTTCCTCATTTGTAAAATAAGAGAACTGAACTAAATGGCCCCTGAGTTCCTTCCCACTCTAGGGCTATGAAGTCAAGGGAAAGATCTCAAAGCCAACTTTGCTCAGGAGATCAAATCTATTTCTCTAAATGAGATGGAAGTGAAGGGTTCACTTTCTAAATAGCATACATTCTTTAAAGCCTTTAAAATTCAAATACCATCTCACATTTACATAGTATTCTATACCAATGGCAGTTGAATTAAGTTCCCCAAGGGTAAAAAAATTTCATTTTTGATTTTGTATCTGAGTGTCTGTTATAAAAGCCAGCACATAGGAAACACTTCAAAATGCATCTTGAATAGACATATTAATTACTAGTGCTGATTTAGAAAACATTTACTAAGCAACAAATAACAATTAGATTCAAGAAGCATTGATGAAGTAACTCCTAAATACCTAGCTTTAGGTTGAATACTATGAGGCTATAGACAACTGTCAAGTCCAATGTTTTAATAATAGGATGGGACCTAGAGATTATATTGGTCATCAGTCTTCAACTTACAGAATGGGAAACTGAGACCCAGAAAAGTTAAATAAATTGCCATAGTCACAGAGTAAATGTCAGTGGCAGGATTGAAGCACATAGCTCTTGATTCGAAATTCAGTACTTTTCTTTTTAACAATACTTTTGGGTTTGAGGTGAATTTTGTGTGTTTGTTTTCATTTCTTTGTTGTTTTTAATTTGGTTTAGTTCGTATAAGTGGTGCAATGTGGGGCATATTCAGTAAACAGAATAGTCCAACATAACCATAAGATTGCATCTCTGCTCTCAATGAGAATTTCAAGTTTAATAAGGGAGATACGACAAACATATGATGATAAAGTCAGCAGTATAAAACAGTTTCTATTAATTTCCAAGTCAGTAGCCAAGACAATGATGAGCAGAATTCAAGACCATTCTTTACTTAGGATTTCAGCAATAAAAAGCATATTGGAAGAGTTGAGACTTAAGGTGGACTTTAAAAGGTGAAGGGGAGAGAGGTAATCCAATAGAGAGGAAAAGGAAAGGCATTGTAGTCATGGTGAGAAAATAAATGTATGAAACATGTTAGGAAAGTAATGACTAGGTCAGTGTCAAGAAAAGGAATAGGGAAAAAGCAACGATAACATGATTGATTTAGAAGTTGAAGAGTACCAAAAAGTTATCTAGTGTTAAGTGAAATGAGCAGAACCAGGAGATCATTATACACTTCAACAACAATAATATGTGCTGATCAATTCTGACCGTTGTGACCTTTCAACAATGAGATGATTCAAAGCAATTCCAACTGTTCAGTAACAAAGAGAATCAGCTACACCCAGAGAGAGAACTATGGAAAATGAGTGTGGACCACAACATAGCATTTCCTCTCTTTCTGTTGTTGTTTGCTTGCATTTTTGTTTTCCCTCTCAGGTATTTTTTTACTTTCTTTCTAGATCCAATTTTTCTTGTGCAACAAGATAACTGTGTAAATATGTATACATATATTGTATTTAACATATACTTTAACATATTTAACATGTATTGGACTACCTGCCATCTAGGGGAGGGGATGAGTGGAAGGAGGGGAAAATTTGGAACAAAAGCTTTTGCAAGGGTCAGTGTTGAAAAATTACCCATGCATATATTTTGTAAAGAAAAAGCTATAATAAAAAGTTATCTAGTCCAACTCCATCATTTTATAAGTAAGAAGTCTGAATTTCTATTCATAAGAAAAAAATGCTCTAAATCACTATTGATCAGAGAAATGCAAATTAAGACAACTCTAAGGTACCATTACACACTCCTCAGATTGGCTGAGATAATAGAAAAAGATAATGGTAAATGATAAAAAATGATAAACTGGGATACTAATACATTGCTGATAGAATTGTGAAATGATCCAGCCACTCTGGAGAGTGATGTAAAACAATGCCCAAAGGGCTATCAAACTGTGTGTAAATTGTCTCTACTGGATCTGTATCCCAAAGAGATCATAAAAAAGGGAAAAGGACTCATGTGTATAAAAATGTTTGTAGCAGCTCTTTTTGTAATGGCAAGTAACTGGAAATGGAGTAAATGCCCCTCAGTTGAGGAATGACTTATGATATATAATGCAATGAAACATTATTTTTCTTTTTTTATTAAAGTTATTTTTTATTTTTCAAAACATATGCATGGGTAATTCTGCAATATTAGCCCTTGCAAAACCTTGTGTTCCAGTTTTCCCCCCTCCTCCCAATCCCCTCCCCTAGATAGCAAGTAGTCCAAAATATATTAAACATGGTAGAAATATATGGAACATTATTTTTCTATAAGAAACAATAAGCAGATTGATTTCAGAAAAGCCTGGAAAGATGTACATGAACTGATGCTAGACAAAGAGAATAGAATCAGGAGAATATTATACATAGCAACAAGATTAAGTGATGATCAACTGTAATGGACTTGGCTCTTTTCAACAATGAGGTGACTCAAGGCAATTCAAATAGACTTGTGATAGAAAGAGTGATCTGCAACCAAAGAGAAAATTATGGAGATTAAATATGGATCAAAGCATAGTATTTTCACCTTTTTTTTGGTGGTGATGTTTGCTTGGTTTTTTTCTCCTCTTTCTGGTGGTTTTTTCCCTTTTGATCTGATATTTTTGCATAACATGATGAATGTGGAAATATGTTTCGAAGAGTTGCACATGCTTAATCTATAGTGACTTGCTTGCTGTCTAGAGAGGAGGGGAAGTAGGGAGAAAAAATTGCAACACAGAGTTTTGAAGAGGTGAATGTTAAAAATTATCTTTGCATGTATTTAGAAAAATAAAAAATAAAAAACTATTGTAAAAAAAAAAAAGAAACAAAAGGTCTGAGGTATAAAACATTAAGGTCACACAAATAGGCTGTTAACCTGTAACCTCTGACTATATATGTACCAGGCCTTAGATGTTCAACTAAAAAGTTTAAACTTGACTTTGTAGTCAACAAGGAGCCATTGAAGGTTTTTGAGCTTCAGAAAAGCCTGGAAAGATGTACATGAACTGATGCTAGACAAAGAGAATAGAATAATTTTTAGGAACATAATTTTGGCACTATCAAGCAAGGTGAATTGAAGTGGGAAAAGGCTGTAAGCAGGAACAGAAGTTAGGAAGCTTTTACGAACAGAAGTTAGGAAGCTTTTACAACTAAAAAAAAAAAAAACTAGGCAGCTAAGAGACAAAGTGGATAGAGCATTGGGCCTGAAGATTCATTGAAGTTCAAATCAGGCCAAATATAATTAGTTGGGTATGACTCTGGGCAAGTCACTTAACCCTGTTTGTCTCAGTTTCTCATCTGTAAAATGAGCTGGAGAAGTAAATGGCAAACCATTCCAGCGTCTTTGCCAAGAAAACTCCAAAATGGGATCATGAAGAATAGAATATGATGAAAGTGCCCAACAACAAAGGACTGAAACCTTCACTATGGCTTCACCTCTTTTCTCCTCTCATGGAGATTCTCCCAGTCATTCTTTAGAAAAATTGTCCTATTCTGTTGGGATTATGATTTTTGGCAGCTGAGTACTACAGCAGACAATAATACCAGTTTGTGAAGGGTCTTAGTCGTCAAATAAAGAACTTAGCTTTTGATTCTGGAGGACAAAAGGAATCATTAGAATTTATTAAGTAGGGGAGTACCACATGCATTAGATCAATCACTTTCATGGCTGTGTGGAAGATGAATGCAGAATGTACAGATTGGATACAGGAAGACCAATTAGGAGGCTATTACAATAGTTCGGACAAGAAATGATGAAGGTCTGAACTAGGATAATGACCCTGTAAATTTAAAGACGGGAAGATATACAGAAGATGTTATGGATGAAGATATAGAGGAGGAATAAAGAAGACTGAGAAACTGGTTATGTAGAGAAAGGAAGAGTAAGGAAATGAATATAATATTTAGGCCAATAATGACTAAAACAGGCAAATTCCAAAGAAGAACTGGGATTGTTAGGGAGATAAAGAGTTTTATATTGAATTTGCTGAGCTAGAGACATCAAAAAATGTCATGTGGAACTAGAGCTTAGGAAAGAATGTAAGGTGAGATACATAGTAGGAGTCATTTCTACAGAAATGATAATTAAGCTCACTGAAGATGATGAAGTCAGCAGGAAAAAGAGGCCACTTATGCTTCTTTTGGATACTCTTCAGTGCCTACAGAAAAATCGAACATGGCATTCTTAGATATTTTTGTGGCTCTGTGATTTAGAGACAAAGGCAGAACACAGCCCATCCTCCCCTCTTCCTGTGAAGTCCTTTTCCATTTTACCAAAACACCATACATAAAGGAGCTAGCCAACTTGCTAAAGGACCACTTCTTATTTCCTTTGGTATCCTAGGGGTGCCAAGGCAGCATTCCACTTGTCCATCTGTTGTATCTTATTCTCATTACATAGCTGGCTCCCCTCATTTTCCGGTTACATCATTCCTGAAGTGGCAGTTGTCATTGGTAACACTGCAGCATGTTTATATCCACCATGTGTCTTTCCATTGACTTTTCTGTTATTTGTACTTTTTTTGTCTTCTGAGAATGTGGTGTTCCATGATTCACAATCATATAGCATCAGCGGGAGAATATTGTTGTTGAAGAAGGAAGCATTCTGCAGTAGTCACTTGTGATCACTGAACTCCTTGGTAGTTTCTCTGATAATTCAGAGCTCTTTCAAGGCAATCTTCACCCTCAATCATGAGCCCATCTAAGATATACATATGGATGGACTAATTTAATGGGTTAGCCATCCAGAAGCTGTTTAGACAAACATATTTTTCATCCACTTTGTTTTTCCAGTGTAGTTGTTTAGTCAGATTAATTACACCTTGCAGTGAATTTCCTTTAGGAGGCTTTGTAGTATTCTGAATTTCAGTGCAATTAGCATAATGACATCAGCAAATATGGGCATTTAAGAAAACATTGTCCTTACTAGAGAAATCCTTTTGTGTGGTGTTTAGAAAAAAAAAAAAACCATTTCTACTGACACAAGCAAATATTTTATGTAGTAGGAAGAGCAGTGAACTTGGAAATGAGAAGAGATGGGTTCACATTCCTCCTCAAGTACTTAGAGTGTGACTCTAGACAAGTCCCTTACTGTGCCTCTGCTTCCTTATCTGTAAAATGAAGAGGCTGCTACTCCCTTAGCCTGAGGTTTCTTCTATCTAGTTCTAAATTCTATGATCTTATGTTTTTTAATTAGTATTAGAATCTATGTCCCCTGACTCCAAATACAAAGCTTGTTATTTAATAGGAGAGCTGCAAGTGGAACTTATGTTTCCTTATTTGAAGAAGATTTGTAGGAGGAAATGCATTTAAAAAGACACAAGAAGGGATGGAGCAGATAGAATCCTCACTGCTTGGGGGGATTACTAATGTAGAAAATAGCTGGTATCATGACAAGAATCAGGGTCTCAGAAAGCCTGGCTTTAAATTCTGACTCTGCTGTCTGTTCCCCATGTGAATTGATCATGTTATTCACTTTCTCTGGGCTTTTGTTTCCTTATATATATAAAATGAAGAGCTTAGACTAGATAATCTCTTAGGCCTAGTCCAGCTCTGACTCTATGATCAATATGATGTAAGATTAGGAAACCAGGAAGAGGATAAAGCAAAGGACTTATGATGCTATAATGATAGATGCTTCTGCCTTCTTAGTTTTTTTTTTTTGGTAAAGCATCATCCATTATCTCTTTAATTCTTTTGGGGTCTTTCCTTCTTTGGGAAATTTGGGAGTGATCATGGAGGACCTTGAAAATTGTTTCTTGAATTGCACGTTTAACATATCAGATTACTGGCTATCTAGAAGAAGGAGTTGGGGGAAGGAAGGGAGAAAGAAATTTGAAACACAAGATTTTGCAGGGATGAATGTTGAAAACTATCTATGCATAGGTTTTGAAAATAAACTGCTTGAATTTTTTTAAGCGCTCAGTAAGATAGGAACATTAAAAAAAAAAAAGTTGTTTCTCCACTATAATGATCTCTCCTATATTCATAGGACCCTAAATCTTGTAAAACTGTTTATTGATTGTTGATTGATTAGTAGTTAAGAATTTTATTAATCATAGCAACAACCAATAACCAAGAAACAAAAGTTTAGATTTAGAACTACCCTTGGTGATATGATACTAGATAGGAGACTCTGTATGTTACTTTGGGGGAAGCTACTGCTTGAAGATGATGAATGAAGGATGATTCAACCTGGTCATGGAATGTTTTTCCTAACATATACTATGGAGGAGTGTGGGGTGGGGAATTTCCAAAGATGTTGACTAATTCTGTGTCCCAGTTACCATGGACTCTGGAAGACTTCTCTTGCAAGTCAGTGTAATTATGATCCAATCACAGTTTTCATTTAGTTGGCATCAGTTGACATTATATAATGAACATATACTCAAATTATATAAAAGAATGATCTGATCATATGGCTGGATCTTTGATCACTAAGGAATCATTGCTCTCTCTTATTTTAATTATTAACCTCACCAATAAATAGATTATTCTCAAATTTTGGTGCCTCAGTTTCCTTTACTTCCATATTTATTTCAGCATTCTAGAGCTGAAGGGACTTGGGAAATCATCTTGTCCAAATCCTAATTCAACAACTTGCTGGAGGTCATATAAGTAAAGGTTGATACAATTGGAATTTGAACTCATCCTTTGACACAGTATCCAACATTCTGTCCACTGGACTACACAGTACATTCCCAACTGATTTTCCTCAAGGCCTCTGTCACTTGTTAACTCAGGGCATGGAGTAGGAGGGCTCAAGTGTAACAGGTTCTTTAGCATTTTCAAAGGTTCTGAAAACAATCCTAAGTGGAAGCTCAGTGGCTGTTGCAGTGGATATCACACTCAGAGAAGCCTGGATTCAAGACCTGCTTTTGGTGCTTTGGGTCTCAATTTCCTTTTCTGTAAAAATAAAGGAATTGTATTTTTCCATTCCATTCCATTTTTGACACTTAGTGACATGCTTATTTGAAGAGAAGACCAAGAAAAACTAAGGCAATATTGTTCCCTTTTTAGGAACCAGGGGTAACATTCTGTGCCCAGTACTTTAGGGTAACCCAAGTTCAAATTCAAGAAAAGCTTCAAGGACAGAAGAAAATATCTGAAATGACCAGTCTGGCCTGGCCACAAGCAAAACATCTAGAATGGAATGATGATTGGAAGGCTATCCCACAGGGAACTGGTGGGTCCTTGGTGTTTTTATTGCATTTGGCCACATTGCCATTGAGATTTCTGCCCTATCCCCTCCCCACTTCACCTTCTCTATCCTTTCAGTTATATTCCTGATCCTTTGAATTCCCTCAACTTTAAATTAGCCATTTGTCATCAAAGTCCTTAATGTTCCACCAGTCCTTTGTATGGGTTTTATTTTATTTTTCTCATCTCAAAGCTGGAACAATGTCCTTTAGCCTCCAGAGCCAGACTCACAGACAGGCAGATAAATGGGAGCCTATTTGGTCTTATGAGGGTGGCACCTTGAAAATTACTATCACCATGGTTGTTGTGTCGTGTCCCCATGGGTATATCCCACCAATACTCTCTATGGGGTTTTCGTGGCAAAGGTACTGGAGTGGTTTGCCATTTCCTTCTCTAGTGAATTAAGGCAAACATAGGCCAACTGATTTTTTTTAAGGGTCACATAGCTAGTAAGTTTCTGAAACTGGATCTCAATTCAGGTCTTCCTGATTCCAGACCACTTCAGAGCTCTATACACTGAGCTAGCTAGCTGCCCTTCCCAGCTGGTCTTTCCCAAACTCTAAATATCTCCTCTATTACTTACTTGTCTGTTCACCAGATTTCACCACTTTGGCTTAGCCATTGCCAGTCCACTAGGACAGATGTACTCTGGCACATAATAATTTTCCCTGCATCTTCTGAATTCCATTAACTCTCTATCATCCATCTGTCATTGGAATCCCTAATGGGTCTCCAGTCCTTCAGAGATTTTCTCATCTCAGAGTTGAGGCAAATATCCTTTAGACCCCAGGACCACCTTTATAGATAGGCAAGATAGATGGTAACTTATTTGGTAGGATGAAAGAAATATAAGGCCTTTCCAAGACCCCACATATCTTCTCCCAGCGACTTATTACTGATGCTTGCAATTTCATCATTAAGGAGTCATCCCTTTAACTTAAACATTGCCCTTTCTAGTCTCCTCTTTTGAAAAGCCAGTCCCACTAGGAAGGATAACACATTTAGTCTCTAACATATCAGATCCCTCATCTTCTTTACCAGAGGGACTCAGGTCAACATGAGGCTACTCTAGGGAAAAATGAGAGGTGGCAAAGAGGGGAGGGGGAAGAAAATAAAAGAAGACAAAATTCAGGCCTGCCCAGCCCAGTGTGAGACCATATCCTTTTGGGAAACTTTTCCAGACGAGTATATTCCACTGGCTTTTGTTGGGAAGACTAAAGAAGAAGTGAGAACAGTAGTTCTACAGTGTAAAGAGTTCACTGCACAAAGAGACTTTGAAGGAAACAGAAGAGGGGGAGGAATATTTGAAAGGCTCCATTTCCTATGAAAATGTATTGATTCAAATATATGCCTGGCACCAGAGGCTATGACTGTTTCTTCTTTCTTCCCTTTGTAGTTCAATACTTGAGAACACCCCAACAGTGGTTGCTGAGATTTAGAAGATCAGTCCCAGGTCATAGTCTGGTCAGAGTACTGAGCCACTGGTCTGAGGAGCCTCCTCTAAGACCAACCCTGCTTCATGTTGATCCTAAGAATCAGAAAGATTACTTTAAATCCATTGTATCGATGAAGAGATTAAGGCACAATGCTTTTCTACCCAAGTCAGTGACGTAGGCACATGAGAGTGAAGTCTCCCTCTGAGATTTTGATACTAATCATCTCTTACAGATCATCTCTATACCACTGACCCCTGCAAAGGTAGAAAGGACAGACACCATTATCCCTACTTTGCAGATGAGGTGAAGAGCATTTAAGTAACTTGCTTCATATTTCCAAGAAAGTTATTGACAAAATCAGTACCAGAGATAAGCTGAAGATGGGATAGAAAGGAATTAAAGTCTATTTGTACAATCCGTGGTAGGGACTGGGTCAGACTGCAGCAACGTAAGCCAGCTTTTTGGCTCATACCTTCCTCCCAGCAGGGCCAAATTCTCCACCTCGCTAACCAGCCCACTGCATTG
Source organism: Antechinus flavipes (assembly GCF_016432865.1). Taxonomy (NCBI): domain Eukaryota; kingdom Metazoa; phylum Chordata; class Mammalia; order Dasyuromorphia; family Dasyuridae; genus Antechinus; species Antechinus flavipes. The sequence goes on from NC_067399.1 coordinate 537,460,028, forward strand.
ACTTTAAGATACCCAAAAATGATTAAAGAGAAGGACTGTTGTGTAGGAGAGGTAACAGTCCCTGTACACTGGCCCGTTGCCCAGCCTCAACCTTCTTGACCTCTCTACAGCATTTATTACCTTGGCTCTTGAATGTTCTTCAGTTTTCAGGATACTCTTGGTTCTCCTCCCTCCTGCTTGACTATCCCTCCTTTGCTGGATCTTCATCTATGTCATATCCATTGGGTATATTCCTCAACACCTGGATTTGACTGTCTTTCCTAATACTTCTATACTATCTCAGTTGGTAATCCCATCAACTAATGTGGGTCTAGTTATCATCTCTATTTGCATGATTCCCCAGATCTATTTATCTACTTCTTGAGCTCCAATCCCACATCAACCAATTACCTTTTGGCTCTTTCCAACTAGGTATCTCATAGACATCTCAAACTCAGCATGGACAAGATAGAACTCATTCTGTGGCTCCCCATCCCCCACCCCACATTTTGGCTTTTCTGAAATTCCTTATTAGAATCTAGCGAACCATACTCCTTCCAGTCACTCAAGGTCACAATGTAGGTATCCTCATCTCCCATGCATTCTCACTTCATTCTATTTCAACAAATTCTCTTGTTCTCTTTATCCAGGATCCATATATATAATCTTCTGTTTGGCATTTAAAGTTTTAGTGGGATTTTTAAAAATCTGAATCTTTCCAATAATCACCTGCAACAAGTCTGTGAATAGCAACTTTCAATGGAGAAACCCAGTTTCAAAACACAGACAAAAAACTTAGCTCAAATCCAAGCTACCTACACACACATATTCACATGTTGTCTTCCTTGATCAAATGTGAAGTCCTTGAGAACTAAGACATTTCATTTTTGTCTTCCTACCCCCAGTGTGTGACACATAGTAGGGACTTAGTAAAGATTCATTGACTGAACGCATATATGCACAATCGACAATCATCTCCTTGCCCATGTAGTTGAAGATACATAATTATTCAGGATTTAATAGATTGCCTTTATGAGATATTCCATATAATAGAAATATCACTAGATGCGGCAGTCGGGAAACTTGGATTCTAATTGTGGATCTGCCACTAACTAGATAAGCCAAAAGCACTGGGATCACTGTCACTGGAAAGTTTTGACTAAATAGAGCTCTCTGTAGTTTGGCAATAAAGATAGAGAACCAGTTTTGGAGCCAGACAGAACTGGGTTCTAGCTCCCTCTCTGCCAGGGATTGTCTGTGTGACCCAAGGCAAATAGTCACTTAGCCTTTCAGTGCTCACGGCCACTCTCTAAGCCTCTAAATTGCAGAGAAGCTGAGATACACATTGGTGGAGGAAATTCCCTCTTCCAATAAAATCACAAATCTAGCTCTTATCCCTGTTCTTTAGGGCATATGGGAAACTATACTAGGTAAGATTACTAACATAGCATCTTCTAAGAATTAACTCACTCAAGCAAAGTAAATGGAAACAACAGCCCCCCCCCCCAAAAAAGAATAAGTTCTGTATAATTATGAAAATAAAGCTTCACTTCAGAAAAGAGAAGGAAACATCTACTTTTTTTTTCCTATTCTAAAATTTTCTTTTTTTTTTTTATTATAGCTTTTTATTTACAAGTTATATGTATGGGTAATTTTACAGCATTGACAATTGCCAAACCTTTTGTTCCAATTTTTCCCCTCCTTCCCCCCATCCCCTCCTTGAGATGGTGGTTGACCATTACATATTAAATATAAACATCTACTTCTCTACCTTCTCTGAAGAAATGGGAAACTATGGGTATGGACCAATGCATATTGTTTTTTGATGTTTTTGTTTCCTTTCAGTCACATCTGACTCTTTGTGACTCCATTTGGGGTTTTCTTGGCAAAGATAAAGTAGTGGTTTGCCATTTCCTTCTCCAGCTCATTTTATAGAGGAGGAAACTGAGGCAAACAGGATCAAATGATTTGCCAAGGGTAGCAGTGCTAGAAAGAACCTGAGAATGGATTTGAACTCCAATCTTCCTGACTCCAGACCTAGCATTATAAAAACTACAGCTGTCCCTGTCCTTATTACATATATTATATTAGGATGTGTTGGTTCATTTTGCTCAAAGGCAATTTTTTTTCTCTTTAATTCTTTGTTACAGAAGATGATGACCTGGGTGAGGAAATGAGAAGGATATATTTGTAAATAGCAATGTAAAGCAAAAACTATTAATAAAAAATGTTTAAAGAGTTGACTATTCAAGAGAAAGAGACAAGAGCAATGCATATAAATGAACCAATATAGGAAAATATGTGGATGAAATAAGTAAATGAACACCATGTCACAACTCGTGAAGGAAGAAATCACATACTATGGGTAGGACAGAGGTGAGAGAGGCTGGGGAAAGATGGCCTAATACTTGGGCAGACCAGGTAGTTCCTAGTTAGCAAGATTTGAAAAGCACTTAGAAGCCTTCCCTGCCATGTTGTTATTATTTAATTGTGTCTGACTCTTTGTGACCCAGATGGGATTTTCTTGGCAAAGATATTTGTTTGCCATTTCCTTCTCCAGTGGCTTAGGCAAATCTAGATTAAGTGATTTGTCCAGGGTCATACCAGCATGTAAGGTCAAATTTGAACTCAGGTCCTGATTCTAGCAGCTATCTAGCTCTTCTCCCATATCCCAACCCAAACTAAAAATATCTTCCCTGGTCTCTTGACACAGGATTCCAAAAATTCTATCCTTTAGAGACTTATTTCTTTGGGTTGTGAAATCCTAATTAAGGAGGGCAGTCTTAGGTGGGAAAATACATTAGGTGGCACGAATTTTGGTACCTGTGAAAATGATGCCATAAGGGAGGCTGAGGAACACTGGAGAAAAATTGTTGACTTCATAGCGTTCTCTGAGGAAGGCAATTTTATCTGAGGAATTTTGGTGACTGACACAGTGTGGAGGAAATGGTCGTCTTCTTTCCCCATCAGTCTGGGCAAGCTTCCTGCAGGAGGTAGCATTTCTGGAGCTATCTGAATGAAGAAAGGGAAAACTATACAACTCAGCTTCAACTCTTTGCTATAGATAAAGATTTCTATTTAGAAGTGTGAGCCAAATTTAGCAAAGGGAGGTAAGTTATACTCACCTCCAGTAAAGCTCTCACCAAGGGCCCTGAGAAGGGAAAAAGGAGCAACCCTCTTTCATGGGCTACTAGGGAATCTGTTGAGGGTTATTTGTTCATGATGAAGACTAAGCAGATCTGTAGTGAGAAACCTTATCCTGCCCCTTGTTGCTTTTTTTCCTGAACCCCCTCAGGCTAGCCCCACACTTCCCCAAGCCTTTGATCTAGGACTCCTGTGGGCCCCTCCCAATGGACATTCACCCTGGCTTTCTTAAGTTGGGCTTCCTGGGGCAGCCACTGCTGCTCTCCTGCTTTCCCTCTTTGTTCCTTCCCCCATCAGAGAATGGCTCTGAGTAGGGAGGTGATTGCCAACCAAAACATCACAGCCAAAACACAGAGGCACAGAAGGGGACTAGGTTAGACAAGCAGCTCGGGAATGTGTGTTCTTTGCCTCACCCGGGAGGAAGAGGAGAAAATGGCTTCCATGACTTCCAACAGCCTACATGAGATTTGTGACTCCCATGACCTTCTCCCAGTAAGAATGCCAAGGAGATGTCTGGCCTTTGTCAAGATCATGGCAAAACACCCTGGAGGCAGAGCACTCCAGGAAATGTGGGATTTGGTTTGTGGCCCCGAAGGCCAGCCCAAGATAATATGATTTACAACAGATTATTAAAGACTCCACCCACTCCTTTGCAAATGAGGATACCAAGGCCCAGAAAAATGGTTTTTCCAAGGCCCCCGTGAAGGCAACCATGTTGTTGTTGCTCAGTCTTCTTTACCTTTAAGGAAGTTTTCTTGGCAAAGGTACTGAAGCGGTTTGCCATTTCCTTCTCCAGATCATTTTTCAAATTAGAAAACTGAGGTAAGCAAGATTAAGTGACTTGCCCAGGTAATACATCTAGTAAGTGTCTAAGATTGGATTTGAAGTCAGGCCTTCCTGCTTCCAGACCCAAACTCTTATCCACTCTGCCATCTAGGTGCCTCTAAATGGAGCTATAGGACTATAGATGACCACATTCTTTCCATTAGCAATAATGGTGTTGATTCAGTTATTATTCCCAGAATGATAGCAAGAGATAGCAAGATGGTGGTAAGACAGGTGACAAAGTGTCCATGCCTTGGAACCTTGGTGATTTGAAGAATGTGTTGGCCCTCCAGATATGGGGCTTTGAGGCATGTTTTTGCCCCCCAAAAGCGTCAAGAAGAGTTGGTTGTGATTCAACAACAATAAATCATTAGAAAGTTTTCTTTATATTAAGCTCTGTTGCCTCTTTGTAACTTCTACCCACTGCGAATACTTTTACCTCCTGAAATAATGGATAACATTGCTTGGTAGATCTAGCTATTTTTTTTCACTTCATCTCGCAGGGATCTCATCCATCCTTCGGGCTATTAACTTTATTACAACAATTATCAACATGAAACTTCCTGCAATATCCCAATATCATGTGACAATCCTTCTCACCTTTGAAAAAACCCAAAATATTCCCCCTTGGTCTTCCTTTTTTAGACTAATCTCCAGCTCCTGTAACCAATCATCATATAACTTGAATTCAAGGTCTTCACCCCATGACAACTACTCTCCTTTATATACTCTTCAATATATTCATGTCCTTCCTAAAATATGGCCCCCTAAAGTGGGTATTCCTGTTTCAATGTTTCCCTTGTAGACTTATAGGCATCTTGGGCAAAATCATAGATCTGGTACTGAAAAGGATTTCAGAGGCCATTCTAGTTAGAGATGAGGAAATAAGTTTAGAGAGATGAGGTGATTTATTGAGGTCACGCAAGAACAACTAATCATCAGGGATAGAATTTGAACTTGGGTCCTCCAACTCCAGCTAGTGGTTTTTCCACTGTTGATTGTTGTTCTTTGTATTCAAAGAAGAACAATGATACCATGATGTTGGGGTCAAAGTACAGTTTGTCCAACTGTGGCTGATCAGATCCATATGAGCTCAGAAGACTCTACCACAGGTCGGGTACAAATAGTCCATATGAACATTTGGAGTGGAGATGGCTCTAAAATTTTCCATCCAACCACTAACAAAATCACTCAATCCATGTCCTTGGATCCTACTGCCCTAAAGTAGGAAAATCATCTCAGATGTTTAGGGGAAAGAAGGAGAATTGGAGCAAGATTTAATAAATGAAATGTTTTTGGAATCAATCTCAAATAATCAGAAAATTCCATTACCCAGAAGCTCCTTCCCTAGAGCATCTAAATAATTGAAGTTCAACTGTATTCTTATGAAGTTCCAGTACAGAAAGCAAGTCTTTGGCTCATTAAGATGAATATGGGTATAGTATAAGGAGTACCTTGGCCTGGGCACACCCGGAGGGTTTGGAAGGGAAGGGCCCCCACAATTCCTTTTTTTAGTGCCCATTCAAAAAGAAAAAAGGGCAAGATAGCCTGATGTCTGTCAGAGACCTCACAGCACCATTCGTCTTACTGAGGGAAAACCTTACCACAAATTGCATCTTTCCCACTCAGGGTACAGGGTTTTTATTTTTTTTTCCTCTAAGGAGACACTCCCTTAGCTGGTACTGCCCCCCTAAATGCTAACTCCCATGTACACAAAAAGGACAAGCCAAAAATCTGGAAAAACAAGCCCAGACTATCTTGGGCCCTTTGAGATGGTTAGTTTGTCAGGAAAGGGAGGTTCCCACTGTCAGATGTGTTTCCCACTGAAATTTACTGCTTCATAAAATCTTACCCTAGAATCTTAGCATGATGAGAACTGAAAGGTACTGCAGTCAAAATAGAAAGAGTTAGGCCAGCTGGCTGATCACCTAGGACTTTAGAAGTTCATCTAATTCTTAGTGGATTCTCCATGGGTTCTCAAATCTGCAGACTAAGAAACTCAAATTTATCAGTTCATCCCAAGAGCTCAAGATCTGGGGAATCACTTGTCCTATCCAAACTGATTTGAGGGATTTATAAATGAAAGTGCTAATCTAGAATTGGAGATTCTGTTAGCAGGATAAAATTTGCCTCAAAAATTAAAAAAACTGTGACTAAAGCAATAGCCAGCCATGATTCCACAGGACCAGTGATAATCTGTGCTACCCATCTCCTGATAGAGCAGTAACAGATTCAAGATGAAGAATGAGTCATACATTTTTGGTTATGGCCAATGTAAGAATTTATTGACTGCATATTGACTGTCTATTTCTTACAAGGATTTGGGAGGTTTTCCCCCTTTTCAATGGGGGTGAGATGAGAGGGAAAGAAAATAAATGTTTGTTGATTGAAACTTTAAAAGAATCTAAAAATAAATGAATGAATGACTGAATAAAGGGTTCCTCATCATTGGCCCAGGGCACTCCCTCCTAGTGGGTAGGTCCCGTAAGGAGTTCAAATTATAGACCAGAAGGTTGCCTGGTAAGCATAGACTAGAGAATTTCCATCAAGCCATAGTAGTTTAATGAACTACCCATTTTTACCCTAGGAATATTTTCGTCTAGATTACTAGAACCAGGAATACAATCAGGGTATTCACATCCTGGGAGTAGTCCGGAAACACACAAGCAAATTATTATAGCTCTCTCCTTCCCTTTGTGTGCATGTGTGAGAAGAGACACAGAGACAGAGACAGAAACAGAGAGAGAAAGATATAGAGACAGAAAGATAGAGACACAGAGATAGAGAAGAGAGAATAAATAAATACAAACCATCTGCTCTGAATCCATTCTTACATAACCCATTACTGTCCACTTTTTACTATTTTCAAAGTAGTAAACCAAATAAAAACATCAAAACTACTATCAATTCCATCTTGATATGGGATGACAACTAGTTCTTTTGTGATGCTATTTATCATTCCCAATTTCCCAAAAAGAAGGAAATCATCTTGATGACTTCCAAAACTTCCTTGATCATCTCTTCTCTTGTGTATTATTTCCCTTTGTTAGAATGTAAACTTCTCAAGGGCAACGCTTATTTCATTTGATTTTATATTCCTTGTATCTAATACAGTACTTGGCACATAGTAGGAGATTCTTGATAAATGCTTTTTTCCCCTCATTCATTTATTCATTCATTCTTTAAGGAATTCTTTGACGAGATTTAGGAAGTATCCAAGTGATCAGTAGCAGTCTTATTTTTTTTTTCTCAAATGGGCCATTTCTTGATAAGATTTGCTAACCTCAACACTTTATATTGATTCTGCAAGAAGCTTTTTCCATACCTCCTCGATTTTAATGCCTATATTTTGTTTTCACATAGATGTTTGCATGTCATGGTTCCCATTAGACAATGAAGTCTTTGATAACAAGAACTGTTTTTCACCTTTTTTTCATTTTGTTTCCACTCCACAAAAACAGTACCTGGCACATAGTAGGTACAGAGATTAAGTGACTTGCCCACACACATCTATTAAGTATCCAAGACTGGATTTGAACTGAGTTTCTGATTACAGGTCCAGTGCTCTATCCACTGAGTCATCTAGCTGCCTCTAATAAGTCTCCTACCCTCACAAAAATCCAAATCTGATGCCTCATGGTGAAATAGAAATCATGTGATTCAAAGTATATGCCAGAGGAATACAGCCTATTAAGAAGGAAAGATTTTGAGTGTGTTCCTGGTGATAAACCAAGTATTGATCACCCAAACGACCAGTCTAGCCAAGTGTACAATGGCTTCATCACTACACTGAATAATGATGATGAACCATTTTGACCTCACAATTCCTAAAGACCATCTACTAAATTCTGGGCATGAGTTCCTAACCTGGGGTCTGAGAGCTTGGTTTCTTTTTTTTTAATCTTTTGGTAACTTGTATTTCAATATAATTGGTTTCTTTTTTAATCCTATGTGTTTCATTTTATGCATTTAAAAACCTTATATTTTGAAGGGCTTCATAGGTTTTATTAGACTTCCAAAGGGGTCTATGGCACACACAAAAAGGTTAAGAACATCTCTTTTACTGGGACTGCTTATAATCTATATTAGTCTGGGGAGTATCCAGAGTGATTAAATTCTATGTCCTTGTAATATTGAGAAATTTCTCCATGTAACAGCAAAAAAAGGGACGCCTTAAAAATCTCTAGAACAATATCTTCATTTTATAACTAAAGATGAATCCCTGAAAACAGAAGTGACTTCTCTGAGGTCACACAACTAGTTATATCAAGAATGGAACACGAACCCCAGTTACCGATCAATCTAAGATGCCAATTTCCTCCTTCTTTTTGCCACTTTTCCCTCCATCCTTGTATAGATTCCTGGACATAATGGGGTATAATTTTCTTGGGTCCCACTTCTAGACCCAAAAGCAAATCATTCCCAAAATGGATTCTATTATTAGTCACTGTGAATTTCGATTTGATACACATTTATTAAAAATTTATTCTGTGCAAGGCACTGTGTTAGATACTGGAGGTATGAAGGTTAAAAATTATAGTTTCTGCCCTCAAGTACTTTTCATTCTCTAGTTTGGTGGGAGGAAAGTGAGGATAGGGAAGTTAAAATGCAGATGGTAGGCAGAAAAGTGTGCTACAAAAGAAGCCTCATGAGGTAGTAAATAGTGTTCAGGACTTATAATTAGGAAAATCTGGATGCAAATCCTGGTTTTGATATATGAACTGGGTAGTCCCATGCAAGTTTGAATCTGTTTGCTCATTTATAATATGGAGATAATAGTAGCTGCACTACCTACCTTTCAGGATTCTTGTAAATTTCAAATGTGATTATGTAACATGTATAAACTTTAAGTCATCATATAAATGTACATTATTATTATTATTACAAAGGTAGGGTATCATAGAGCAACGAAACTATCCAGATAAAAAAGGCCAACAAAAATTTTAGTAAGAAGAGAACATTTAGAACATTTCAGGGGAGGATTCCCAAATGAGGCACATGAACTAAGCTATAAAGGAAGAGAAGGATTCTGAAAATTTTAAGTCAATATTCTAACCATTGAGGCCTGCTCAAATGCATCAAGGCACTGAGACAGCATGTTAGGTTTGGGTAATAGCCAATAGACTACATTGTGTTGCATTTTGAAAAATTTTGTTAAACATCTTCCAATTACATCTTAATCTGGTTCTGTCATTCTGGAGTTTATTGCCCAAACACAGTCCCAAGGCATGAGTTTGATGATTCTGGTCTAATCTAACTAGAGCATAGACTAAATCCAGAAGAGTAATATAAAGAAGGTAAAAATCTTTGAAAGGTAAGGAAAAGTCAGATTCTAGAGGATCTTAAATGCAGGATAAACAGTTTAAATTTCATTCTTATGGCAATAGGGAACCATGAAAGGTTTTTGAGCAAGGGAATAATGTCTGGACCATTATGAAGATTATTCAGGTAGCTATGTGGGGTACAAAGGAAAAAAGAGAGATTGCAGGGAAGAATGCATAGGAAGGAAGATGAGGGAAAGGTAGAAAGAAGCAGATAGATGCAAAGGATGTAGTGAAGGAGAAGCAGATAGACCCAAGGGAGGTAGTGGAGTGGCAATTTGGATGTTGGGAGTGAAGAAGAAAGTGTCATCAAAGATGATAACTGTTTTCAGCCTGAGTGATGGGGAAGATAAGGATACCAACAATAGATAAAGGGAAATTTGAAAGAGGAATGGTTTTAAGTAAGATGATGAGATGAGGGAAGTGACTAAAGGAATGAATCCTAGCTTTGTTGCATTGAAAATCTCAGTCAGATTCTAATACCCTCAACCAAACTGCATCTTCATAGTACTGCTTTCAATAAAAGAAATTAATCTGTGGTCAAATTTCTTGGCTCTAGTTTTCCTTATTGCTTTTTTATATACTTCATACTAACTCTTGAATGAGCTAAGAAATGACTGGTTGACAGGATTTCCATGAAACATTGGGTTTTATTATCAGGGAAGGTGATTCTAAATGCTCCTTGGAAGTTTTCAGCACCATTAACAAAAAACAGCACCAATTATAAATAATTGTAGCATGGTATTGTCTATTTTCCACTTTGTATCTCTGTCCACGATGATCATGACTCCACCTAAGCTATCTATTAACTAGTTCCCAATTTTCTCTTTCTTTTTTTGTTCCATGAATCTTCCCTGTTCCTTGGACCCTAAAAAAACCTCAGACATCTCAACTGACTTCTTAAGTCCATTTACTTTTGCCTTTATGGACTAAAGTGCCATGGTCAAAGTCATCTGCCAAGGATCTTATTGAAATTCATTATGTAAGACCGTCATTCCTTCATATTGTAATGGAGCCAGCTTTAATGCATAGTTAAGGTAGATGAGTTAGTTGGCTGTGTTGTGCAATTTAACACAATCATCTTCACCATTTTTTAAGGTATTAATAGACTATAATTTACGTTATTATTCCTCTCTCATGTGACACATTTTCAGAGTCATGACTAGGACAAGGAGACCAGGGTTTTGCTCCAGGGCAATGAAATTTCGAAAATGTTAATAGCACTTAGACTCCTTTAGCTATGTAGAAATTGAGCTTACTACCTAGCAAGCAAGAAGAATTTGTGAAACTGTATTTTTGCATGTATTTTGAAAATAAAAAGCTACTATTTAAAAGAGAGAGAGAGAGAGAGAGAGAGAGAGCGCGCGCACTAAAGAAAGAAGCTAAGACATGATAAGGGCTTTTTTACTGTAAAATTCCTGAGTGAGAAACAGCCTCTCCCCAACAATTCTGTGTTCCAGTCTCTACCCATAGGGGTTGATGACTCAAGATCTCTCTTCCCCAACCTACAATGACCAAAATTGTCTTTAAAAGTACATTTAAAGACACATCTCGTGTTGCTTGTTCCCCATCAGATTTTATGAAGCTTATCCTAAGCCAAAAAAGTTACTTACAATTTTGTTTGAATTATTTGTATGAGCGGGGGAGGGGCTGGCTATTATAAACAGTACTTTTAGTAACATGCTTGTATAATTTACCATTTTTTCTACATTCCCAGAAGTGGAATTATCATGTCAAAAGAATCAACATTTATATGATTCTTATTACACGTTGCTGGTGATTTTTCAAAAAAGTGAAGTATCTTTCCACTCATTTTTATTTGTCATTTTAATTTTTTTTTCTTTTTTCTTTTTTTTTGCCACAGCTGTTTCATGTGTATCTAACAACACAGTTGTTTTAACTTGTTGGAGTTTTTTTATTTGCTAGTCAAATCATGTGATTTTCCACATGCTGATTTCTAATCTGTTCCCTTCCATGGCAACTTAATTCAAATATACCCAGGTGCTATTGATATTACATAGTATCTTATCAGTTTTGTCTTCATTTAATTTACCCCATTCATTTCTTTTCTTTTTATTTTATATCATTTTTATCTTATTATGTATCTTGGTCATTTCTTTAGGACTTATCTATAAAGTTACAGACAAGTTCCAATAATAACAATGATGATAACTGAGATTTGCATAGTACATGAAGGTTTATAAGGTACTTTATGTATATTATTTTATTTGAATGTCACAATGTGAAATTGTGTCGATATTATTTCTATTTTACAAATGAAAAACTGTAGCTCACTGGTGTTTAATGATATACTAAGACTACTATAGTTAGTAAGGGAAGATTGGAACCTAAAGCTTCCTGGCCCCAAACCCAATACTCTATTCATTAGATCAAGATCCCTGTCTTATATGTTTTAGTAGAGGGAATTCCCCTACCAAAATAACAAAATCACAAATCCATCATGAATTTGTATATATTTCAATTTTCAAAATTTCATTTTTGTATTTTGTAATGTTAACTTTATTTAACAATAATTTTATTTTATTTAACAATGATTTATATAGTATTTAATTTGTAAAGTACTTTACAAATATTATTTCATTTTATAATCATAATAACCACAAGAAATAGTTTTAATTATTATTCATTTTTCAAATTACATGTTATGCCTGTAATGCTGGAGAAACTGAGTAAAATAGAAATTAGAGAGTATTTAATAATTTATTAAATGGGAGAGATTTACTGGGACCAAATGGATCCATGGTTTGGTCTCAGGGCTGAATGAGACAATCGTCTTATCATCTCAAAGAATCTAGCAGTGAATGTCAGATACAAGATTCTTCTATAGAGTAACAAGAACAATGACATAATGAGGGAGGTACCTGGATGGGGATGACCTAATGGGGGGAGGCACCTAAGATGACATAATGGAGGGAGGTGTTGGAGAGTCTCCTGATCTTCTAATGATGTCTAACATGAATAAAGACCTTTATCCCATCAAACATTAAGAGGGAATGATTATAGCCTAAGGTCTAAGACACAAGACCTTTATCTTAACTTTAAGAGGGAATAGTTATAACCTGAAGCAGAGTAACTGAATAGGACAATTAGGGAAACTGGGTCAGGACATTAAGAGAACTGTGGCACAACAATGCCATAAAGATTTGAATTAGTGTTGCATTAAATAATTTAATGTCATGTTTTCTCTATAACATTGAGTCATTCTATCTAGAAGAAAATATTGATTCACTCTATATTTTTTTTTAATTTTTCCCATTAAGGTTTTACACTTCCCTTTGAATAGACATCTTGTGTTCAAAGTAAAATTAATACCCAAGTATTTAATGATTTTTTTATAACTTTTTGGACCATCATTCCCTCAATTTGTAATAGGGCCAGTTTTAATGCACAGATAAGGTAGATGAGTTAGTTAATTGTATTGTGCTCTTTTAAGAGGCACACACCCCCTCCCAAACAGTTATCCTTAAACATTTTGAAATTCATGACAAATGAACTAGGATTTTGTCCCAAAGCAATAAAATTTAGAAGATGTTAATAGCACTAAAGACTCCTTGATCAATGCAGAAACAGAGCTTAGTACCTAACTCATCTCTTTTTGCTGCACTAATTGGTTGTACTATATTTGCCATTATTAATATATCAGAATATAATTAATCTTCATTCATTGATCTTCTAACCTCCAACTTTACTGAATTTATTTAGCTCTTGTAATTTTTGGTTTATTATCTTGGACCTTTGAGATATCCAATCATATATTAAAATGATCATTTTTATTTCTTTTTCTAGATTTCCTTTTCCTCTCTAATGGCTTCATTGGGGTACTAATGTACTAGGTCAAAAGACTGCATTGTAGGTATTTCTTATTCATGTCATTTTCTCTGGAGGGGTAGTAAGACTGATCTCTTTTGACTAATCATGAATCTCAGGAAGAAAAAGCCTTGTGTCTGAAGCTTGATCCAATAAGCATTTAGGACAGAGCTTACTAAACTTTATAGAGGGTCTCTGCAAAATCAAGAGATAAGATTATATAGGATATAGAAGTACTAGAATAATTTACCTTTTAATTTATCTCAAAAAAGGATGGTTCTCCCTAATCTCTGTGGAAATAAATATGCTAATTCAGGATGAGCTGTCCAAGTTCTTATCTTATTTCAGAAAGTTCTAACACTAAAATGCTGGCAAGGCTTCCAGCACTAGTACCTATCTCTCACAGTGGTTATCAGGATCTAATGAGATATTTGTAAAGTACTTAGCACAGTCTCTAGAACACAGAAGTCATTTAATAGATGCTAATTTCTTCTACTATATGGCATGGAAATTATGTTGGCAAGGTAGGGAAGGGAATGGGTAATAAATGATGCATGCTTAAAATCAGTTTATCATTTTATTTATTTATATATATGTATATATATATATGTATGTATATATATTAATTAGTGCAGTAGAAAGATAAGTTAGCATGCATGTAAACTTTATTAATCAATACATACAAGTATTAACTCTACTTAGAATAAACCACCAAGCTAAATTTTAGAAGTCCTAATAAATATTATATGACAATGATCAGCATGATCCTTTTCCTTTCTTCCCAGCAAGAGGCTATGTGTCTCCTTCCAACATGGTATTCTAGTAAGTCTCCATCCATCAACTGAAATCTTAAATTCTCCAACTGTAGGAGATTGCAGGCGTCTAGCCTAGTTGAGATTCAGGAATGGAATGAAAGATATTTTACAAATTACAACTGAATTCTGATTGATGATCAATTACTTAAGTTTGTGATGAAAGGAACTATCAATCAAAGTATTCATTTCCTAATATCATTACCAGGTGTTTATCTGTTATTTACTGAAGAAGACACAAACATGTCATGAGCAGCTGTTGATCAAATTTAGAGAACAGACATTTGTCATTAGTAGTTATTTACTAAATTTGGGAAATACTCATACATCTTTAGTAATTGTTTGCCAAATTTAGGGGACACATAAACATCAGAAGTAGTTGTTTACCAAATTTGGGGGACACACATACTTCAATAGTGATTGTCTACCAAATTTAAGGTATACCCATACATCAGTAGTTGCTTACCAAATTTGTGGGACATACATACATTATTAAGAGTCACTTACCAAATTTGGAGAATGTACATATATATCAATAGTTGTTTATTAAGCTTAGAGGACACACATATGTCATTAATAGTTGTTTACTACATTTGAAGGACACACATCATTGCCAAACTATACTGCCCAAGTTCTTATCTTATTACAGTAAAACAACTTATACAACAACTACTCAGTCACAAAATGGAAGCTTAAAACAAAAATGGATCAGCTCATCCTAAATAAACATATTATTCCCACTGGGGTAGCGAGAAGCATTCTTTTCTGAGATAATTTAAAAGGTAAATTATTCTAGATCTTCTACATCCTATATAATCTTATCTCTTGATTTTGCAGAGACCCTCTATAAAATTTAGTAAGCTCTGCCCTTAATATTTATTGGGTCAAGCTCCAGACACAAGGCTTTTTCTTTCTGAGATTCATAATTAGTTAAAAGAGATCAGTCTTATCACTCCTCCAGAGAAAATGACATGAATAAGAAATACCTACAATGCAGGTAGATGGCCAGTCTATTAATCTAATGCATCAGTAACCCATGAAGAATCACACATGACTGAACAGGACAGGAGCCATATATTGGTATATTGGGTACAGGAACTACAGATGGAGAGTGAGTTGGGCCCAGAGTTAACAGGGGGAAAGGAGCTGAGGTAGATAGCATTTGGAAAGTTGCATAGGACTTTTCCCAATATGAAGCTGCTCCTTACCTCAAAGACTCATCTTTTAACACAAATATTCCTATAGAGTTATTCTTGCCAATCTTGAAATACTACAATTCACAAACTCTATGAAACTGTAATTTAAAAGGCAATGGAGAGATACATGAGAAGAGGAAAAAAAAAAAAAAACCATAATATGTATCCTACAATGCTCTATACTAAAGTAATAGGATAAAAAAAGATACCTAAAGAGACATATGATTAACAAAGGATGCAGTCTGGTATTTAGATTTTTGTAATCAACTATTTCTGTTTTGTTATTGAATTTATTAGCCTATTGCTGAAAATGTCTTCTCCATTTTATAAGACAATTCCACAGAATCACAATTGGAAAGAGTTTCAAAGGCCATTCAGTTCAATTCATAAATACAATATTCCTAAATTATATCTTTCTCATTCCTAATTTTTATTAATTTGTACTTTCTTGTTCTTTTGATTAGTTGAACTAAGAGTTTACCAATTTTATTCATAGTAAATAGAACTTTTTAATATTTTTATTGGTCTTTTTACATGATTGTTTCATCTAGTATCACACCTCCCTTATCTCACAGAAGGTATATATAGATGTGTGTGTATGTATGTATATAATAGAGTATTTTAAAGACAAAAAAATTTTAAAGAAGAGAAAAAAATTAACATGACTGATCAAAACATTGAAAAAGCCAAAAATATGTGCAATGTATAACACTGAGGACTTCTCTTCACAAAAGGGTGGGTTAGCAGTATCCTTTCATATCTATTCTGGCTCACAATTTTTCTTTTACTTTAATCAGAATCTACATCCTGGAAAAGAGTCTATAGTACTTTGACTGCAAGACCACATAACCTTCCAATTATGTCCAGTAACTTTCAGTAAAAGTCTTTTCCTCTCCTCAGAGCTTGTAGTTTGTACCCCACCCTGGATCAGTGTCTCTCCTCTTGGGATTACCTTGCCTAGAGACTTGGAGTGATCCAGAGGACTATAATGATTCAAAAGACATCCAAAAGGAGCTCATAATCATTTCAATCTATAAGTAGTCAGATGGCTATAAGGCAGTTGGAAAGATCAAATCCCTAAGAAATCAGATGGGCAATAGTATGAAACAATAAGAGATATTCATGTGCAGATCCTGGTATCCTGAACACATTAACTACTAGTAAAGGTTTCTTGAACTGATCCAGTTCAGTCCATTGGAATCTGTAACTAGAGTTTATAAAATGGTAGATCGTGTCCATCTAGACTGACTGTTTCTCTTCCTATCTATTTCTTGGTTGCTGTCCTTCACACTTGAAGAAGACCAAAATGATATCACTATGTGAGAGTTGAGTCACAGGTGTCCAACTATGACTGATCAGACTAATACAAGTTTAGAAAGCTCTGCCACAGGTCGGATACAAATAGTCTCCATGAACATTTATTTGCAGTAGCTTCTCCAACATCTTGCGTTTCTTCTGAGCTAATTCAGTTCTGCTTTGCTCATAAAGCACAGCATCTTTTCTTGTGAGGGCACATTGTGCTGGGAGGTCCTGTGCCAGTGTCTCCCATGTCATACAATTGATTCTAAAGTTCTTAAGAGAGACATTGAGAATGTTCTTGTATCGCTTTTTCTGGTCACTTTGGATCGTTTGCTTTGTGTGAGTTCTCTATAAAATAATATTTTTGGCAAGTGCACATTTGGCATTCGAACAGTGTGGCCAGCCCAACCAAGTTTTTCTCTCTGCAGTAGAATTGGAATGCTTGGCAGTTTAGCTCAAGAAAGAATCTCATTCTCTGGTATCTTATCCTGCTAGATGATCAGAATCTTCCTAAAACAATTCTTTTGGAAGCAATTCTCTTTCCTGATATGTCACTGGTAGCTTGTTCAGGTTTCACAGGCATAGAGACTGATGGCTGGGCAGCAATTTATAATCTGTACCCTTTCACCCAGACATGAGCCTTCTCCACCACTACCATGCCATGCAAGCTAAGTAGCATAGCATGTAGGATGGAGCTGTGAGGGTAAACCCCTTTTCTCCCAGAAGGTATCATTCTCCCATCTACAATGAAGCTATAAGAAAGAGTAAGATTCAGCAGTTTATGCCTCTTTATTTCCTTGAGTAGGAGGGGAAGGATAAGTAGTCTCTTAAATAAGAGAATCAGGGCTTGAAAAGATAAGGAATTATGCTGTGTCATTTAACTAAAGAAATAAGGAAAGATTACAGTGAATTGTAACACAAAATTGCCTAATATTTAATATGTATTTAACGAATGTTCATTCATTGATTGAAGACAATAAACATTTATTAAGCTACTTTGTCAAGTATTGGGATAACTGCAGGGGAGAAAAAGGAGCAAGACAGTCCCTGCCCTTAGGGAGTTTACATCTAATGAGGGAGAAAATATGCAAATAAATCTATACAGAGAAAACTATATACAGACTAACTAGAAAACAATTAACAGGAGGAAGGCACTTGAATTATGAAGGTTTGGGGAAACCTTCCTATAGAAGGTAGAGTTTTAGTTGGGACTCAAAAAGAAGTCATAAAGATCTGTAATAAGAGTAAAGAAGGAAGAGCCTTGCAAGCCTGAGGGATGGACAGAGAAAATGCCTGGAATTGAGAGGTAAAGTGTCTTGTTCATAGAATAGCCGGGAAGCCGATGCTACTGAATTGAAGAATACATGTTAGGGAATAAGGTACAAGAAAACTGGAAAGGAAAGAGGGAGATAGATGACTGTTATGGGGCCAGAATTCTGAACTTGAAACAAAAGATTCTTCCAAGGTACTAAATCAGTGGAATTGATAGAGACAATAGTTATCTAATTTAGCACGGTTCAGTATGATTGATTTAATTCTACAAGGAGAAGTTATGGGCCAGAACTTGAAACAAGGTACTAAGTGGAATTGAGGAGACAGTGGTTAAATCTAGTTTAGCACTGATTTAATCCTACAACAAATAATGGTTTCCTAGTGATATAATGATTGGTTTGTACTCAATGTGGAGCTTATAAACTAGAAGCCTCAGCCAGGGAGAGTCAGGACAAGCACACTAGAAGCTCTCGGAGGCTGAGACATTCATTCCATCGCTCACCTTTATGGTGGCTGGAGGCTGAAGCACAAACCTTTGAATTCAGGGAGATTCAGAAGCCAGAGAAGGCAGGTGGGAGCTTAAGCTCTGGGAACCAAGGAGAGAGATAGGCCTCCCGAAAAACGAGCCGAGTCCCAAGTGAAGGAAATAGGATTGTGAAAGAGACAATAAAGCATTTGGACTTTAACATCTGGCTATTCTTGTGGTGATTACTGAACTGAAACGAAGGCTGCTCTAGAGACCCCAAGAAAACTTCAACAGTGTCAGTATGACTGTGGCCAGAAGGTGCATTTAACTACTCATCTGCCTCTCTTATTGACCAGGGATTCCCTCCAAGAGATAGAACTATTTTTCCCCCATCAGACTGGAAGCTTTCTATAGTTTCAGGACTATATGTCCTTCATCAAATTAAGAATTTTCCAATTCTTGGAAAAAGAAATAAGGAATACGCCTTTCCAGGAGTAGAAACAATCTCTATCCTATTAGACCAAGAATTCCTTGAGGATGAAGCAATTGCTAAAATCTACTTGACAATAAGACTGTTCTCGTCACAGTTTCTGGAATGAACATTATGATCACTACTTTATTCAAATCTTTCTTCTTTATGTTTCCTGGGGCCAAAATGGTCTCCACTTTCTAAAAGCACTCCCTACTACATGTATACACAGCCTCACCAAAACCTACATATAATATAAAGATCACCTCAATTCCCATTTCTTCCAGGATGCTTTACCATCATCACATAGCAACAGTGTTGGAGTTAGAGTCAGGAAGACCTGAATTCAAATCCCATTCCAAATATTTAATAGTGATATAATTTTGGGCAAATTCTTAATTCCTCTGAGTTTCAATTGTCTCATCTATAAAATGGGGATAATAATCATATCTACCTCACAGGGTTATCATAAGGATAAAATATTGTTTATAAATTGCTCTGACAGCTTACTAATTCTTTAAGTTATATCAGCTATTATTGTTAATAATTCAATTATAGTTGATACCAGCATAATTTGCTATTCATTTATTCACTGATTGCTTCACATGTATATGTCTTGTTTGTTGAGTCTACAAGCTCTATGAGGGGAAGGATTTTACTTATTTCTGCCACAATGTCTAACAAAGAGTTTAGAAAAAAGTAAGCATTAGTTTAATTAAATATACAAATTAGTTATCAAATGAACTGAAGCTGCAAAGCTTACACTAAGAAGAATCTTTCAGAACCTTTGGTCCAATTGCTTGTGATTGGTAGACATGGAGAGAAAAACAAAAGAAATTGGCCAATCGGAAGGATCAGGTGGGGAAGAGATGTCAGACTTTACATTTTTTAGCACTTAAGGCATGGAAGCTTATGACTCTAGAGTAATTAATAGAGAAAGGCATTATATCAACTTATTTCTGTTGCTCAGAACCCTTCTTAGGAAGATATAACTGATCTCTTTTGGGAAAAGAAGATAAGAGATTCTGTGAAAAGGAAAACAAGTTGATGTCACATTGGCCATGGTTCAAAACTCTATCAAATGAAGAAACTATTGTCCCAGAATACTAGTTTATCTTCCTCTGTTATGTATATTGAGGGCAGATAATCTGAGCATTGCCCAAGAATCTCAGTGTTTTTTGAGATCTTTTCTCTGGCATGTTATCTTTTATTCCCCTCAAAAACAGTATTTGGGGTTTTTCACTAAGCAAACTCATCAGTCTGAGAGACAAACACATTCTTAGAGACTGAAAATTTAGAGCTTCCAGCGTACTTGCCCCAGAGGAAGGAACTCATGGATCTCATTGGAGCTAGGGTTAGAGAGCTGGCTTTGATATCATTTTTAGGAAATTTGCTTTCACTTGGTTCAATCTAGTCAGAGTCGAATGCCAATTCAAAGAGAAAAACCAATACGTTATAATTTAATTCCCCAGTTTGGATTGTTTTGCCCTTTTTTTCTGTGCCTGGAGCATACTAATCCTTTCCCAATGTGCCATCACAATATATGTATGAGATGAGAAGATAGATAGTAGGGATGTTGCCAAATTGGGTGATCTTTCTATAGCTTTTGGGGAACGAACTCTTGTTTCCATGTCCATCTCTCTTTTGTTCTGGCAGACTTTGTCTTACACAAAGGCAAATTAAATAATCACCGGGTATGGTCTGAGGAGTGCTTCAAAAATATAACCCCCTACTATCACCAAAAAGGCCATCCTTAGTGATGGCTACTCATTTGGTGTCAGTCTCAGAGCCAGGAAGATCTGGGTTCAAATTATGCCGATGAAACTCTCAGCAAGTCAATTAAATCTCTGCCTCAGTTTCCTCAATTAAAAAATGAAGATTATCTACCTCAGAGAGTTGTTGTGAGGCTCCAATAAGACAATATTTTTTAAAGCATTAGTGTAGTACCTGGCGAAAAGTAGATTTTATCTAAATGCTTATTCCCTCCATTCCCTTCTATATGACATACACACACACACATATATAATATGTATCTATAACAAATACATTACTGAAGATCTCTATGTAAATGAGTTTCTAACAACTCATAATATATGTGTAATGAAGATTTCCAAGTAATTTTCTCCCCAATTTCATGTGGGGTAAATTTTTCTTCTTAATTGTCTGGGTTCAGATCAATAATCTCATCCTATGCCTAGTGAGAAAACTCCTTTCACCAAAACTGATGTGCAACTGGGCTACAACTGACAATCTAAAAGAGTTATGAAAGATGTTAAAAGATTAAGCGGCTGATCCTTGTTCACACAGAAAATGTGGGTTGAAACAGACCCTAATACTTCTGAACCTAAGGCCCACCATCTTTCTACCATTCTTCTCCAAGTCAAGCTTTATTGTCCCCATTTTACAGATGTGAAGCACAGAGAGATTAAATGATTTCCCCATGATCATATTGCTAGTAAATTCTTTTCTCCCTGGAAGTGGTACATTCTCCTCCTGTTTACATTCCAGCTCCACTGATTGGATAGATCAGGTAGAAGAGGGAAAAGGCAATGTACTGTGGTGTCCCCAGAAAATGCAGGAAGAATCCAGAGCTCTGGTTAACAATTGTGCCTATGGAATGCTATCCATTAAGAACTTCGTGTAGGAAGGTAGTGAGGAGTGTGTGTGTGTGTGTGTGTGTGTGTATAAACATGCAGGATTCTGGATTCTTAGACTTCCTGGACTGACTAACGAGGACATAATGATTTTATCAAAACAAGTTACTTATCCAAAACTTCTGCATTTGCTATTCACACACACACACACACACACACACACACACACACTCAAATTTGTGTATATAGACATACACACACTATTACTACTACCACTACTACTAGCTCCCTATTTAAACCCTCATATACACATACTCCACTACCAATTCTCAAATGAGTTCCAATCCTACCAGACACACACACACACACACACACACACACACACACACACACACACACACACTCTACTACCAGCCCTCTTTATGTATCCTCAATCCTATCACACACATACTCTACTGCTTACTAGCTCCCCATTTGAGCCCACAACCCTAACACATACACACTACTACTATACTACTATTACTCCTACTATTAGTCATCCAATTTCTTCAGTTAATAAGCATTTATTGTATATTTTCAAAATGAGAGTCCTGTGCTCATTGAAAAACCTTATATTCTATCAGGAAAGAGCATGTCCATATACAATTAGATAAGAATATATGCAAATAAACACAGTCATTGAGAGAGGGGTACTACAGGAAGGGTCTCAGATAGAAGGTGATATTTGAGATGAGCTTTGAAGGAAGCTCAGAATTCTAAGAGGCAGAGATGAGGAAGGAAGGAGATTAGAAGAGAAACAGCTCGTGTTTAGACTCAGAGGTGGAAAAAAAAAGATGTTATATGAGAGAAACAACAAGAAAGGCTTTCTAGTCCAAAGAGTGCCGGAAGGGAAGCGATGTATAATTAGAATAGAAAGGTAAGTTGGAGTTGGGTTGTAAAGGACTTTAAATGCCAAACAGATGAATTAACAGTCTAAATAAAAATAGAATGAAAGGGGAAAAAAGATGAAATTAAAGAAGAAAAAAGGTAAAGAGGAGGATGGAAAGAATGAAGAAGAAGGAGAGGGGAAAAAAAGAAAAAGAAGTAGGAAGGAACAGGAGTGAATGAGAAGGATAAGGGGAAAAAAGATTTCTTTCAGAGCCATAGTTGATGAAATCAGAACCAGAATGAATTTATATTTGATCCTAGAGGCACTCAGGAACTGCTGGTATTTATTGAACAGGAAAAGGACCTAGACAGATATATGCATTAGAAAAATCACTTTGGTAGCTGGGTTAGAGTGGGGAAAGACTTGAGGCAAAAAAGCCATTTAGGCTATTGTAATAATCCAGGCAAGAAGGAATGAAAATTTGAGCCCGGGGAGCAGCCATTTGAATGGAAATAAAGGAACAGATATGAGAAATGTAGTGGACATAGAATCAACAAAACTTGAGGACTATCTGGATATTGGAGTGAGGGAAATAAAGAGTTGAGGATGATGCCATGGTTACTGGAAGGATACTGATAATCTTCGATGGAAATGGGAAACCTTGGAAGAAGGGTAGGTTTGGGAAAAACCATATGTGGTCTGGATATGTAGAGTCTGAGATGCTTCTGACATCTAATTTGAAAAGTTCCATAGACAGATGTTAACATGGGACTGAAGCCCAGGAGAGAAACCAGGGCTGTATATGATCTAAGAGTCATCCACATCGAGATGACAATTGAATCCCATGGGAACTGATGAAATCATTACATGAGAATAGTATAGAAGTAAAAGAGAAGAGGACCAAGAACAGAGGTTTGGGATATGCTCTCAGTTAGAAGGGAGGATATAGATGGTGATTCAGGCAAGAAAATGAAGGAATGTTAGACAGAGAGCAGTGCCGAAATGATGTCAGGAAATGATGCTATTGCTAAATGCAAATAGGTCAAGAAAAATGAAGTCATTCATTAAAAGAAAAAAATGATTGAGACAAGAAGGGTTAAATGACTTTTTCATTTTTTGTCTCCTTGCCTGAACAGCTGTGCCTTCAGAAGCCTAAACAATGCTTTTCAAAATAGTTCATAATGAAGACATCCCCATCAGTGCATCTCAGAGCCTGGGATGATCCAAGTTTGGAATGTGAGGTTGGAACTCAGCTCTCAGGCTCTCCCGGGGACTGGGAATTCCATTTGGAAATAGGGGGGAAGAGAAAAAGAAAAAGAACAAGAGTTGGGGAAAGGAAAGAGTGGAAGAAGAAAGGCAAGGAAAGAGAAGAAATAAGGGGAAAATGAAGAATAAAAAAGATAATCATAGATTAAGAGTTGAAAGGGACCCTCCTCATTTTACAGATGAGCAATCCTGAGGACCAAGACTTGCCCTGGCAGCAAGTGATAGGCCCTGTATTTAAATCTAGATCCTCTGGCTCCAAATCCCAAAGTCTTTCCCTTCAGCCACATTAACAAGGGTAAACCAAAGAAGAAAGGCAAAAATAAAAATAGAATGAAAGGGAGAAAAAAGAAGGGAAAGAGAAAGATAAAACTGAAGAAGAAAGAAGGTAAAGAGGAGGATGGAAAAAATGAAGGGGAAAGAGAGGGAAAAAAGAAAAAGAAGTAGGAAGGAACAGAAGTGAACAGGAAGGATAAGGGAAAAAAGGATTCCTTTCAGAACCAGAGTTGAGCAATTGTATTCTTAGCACCTGGGCTCAAAATCTTGGCCTCTCCAAGACCCAAGGGAAAAGGAGCTATAGAGGAGTACACGCTCATGAAATGTCCAGCTAGTGACTGTTACCTCCCAAGATGTTCACTTTAAAGAGGTTCAGACAAGATAACAATAACCTTGAATGCATGAATAATAAAATTACTATCAAAAAATTACTGTGTTCCAGGCACTGTGTTAAGCACTGGGAAGGCAAATACACAAGAAAATAAGATCGTTCCTGACCTCAACAAGCTTACATTCTTACATTTTGATGGGGAAAGGAAAATACGCAAAGTGAAGCTAAAAAGGAGAGGGTGAGGGGATTCAGAGTGATATGGTTTGGAAATGAACAGGAGTGACATAGAAATTTGGTTCTGGACAAGATGAGGTGAAAATTCAACTACCAGAGTCCCTATTCCTCTGGGATTTAACATCTTTTTCAAGTGTTTCTATCCTATCAGTCTCATAGTCTAAAATCTTCCCAAGGTCATTCAATAGACCTGCCCTCAAATATATTACCCTGGATATGAGGATTACACCCTATCAGTCTTTGTCTGTTTGTTACCCTCTGCCTTGTTCTGTATGGGGGTAACTGTCCTATCTTCTCTCTCCACTGCAGAGTTCAGCAATACCTTCAACATGGACACTAAGAGGCCCCGGATCATTCCAGGGTCCAAAGAAGCCTTCTTTGGCTATACCGTGCAGCAACACGAAATCAGTGGGAAGAAGTGGTAAGTGGACAATCTACCCTCTAATACATCTTTTATGCCCCTACTCGGTTACTTTCCCTAGTTTGGGTACATCACTCCTCTGCTCTCTTGTCTAACATTTAAGGCCCACTCTGTTCTTCTACCATATTTCATATTTCACAATTTCACCTGTTCTACACTCCAGCCAGACTGGACAACTAGATAATATCCATGTATATTTTCTCCTTCTATCTCATTTTTTACATTGCTCCCTATGTTTGAATCTTTTTGAATCCTTGTTTCTTTGGGAGTATTTTGCATTTCAAATGCTATCAACTCCACCATGTAGACTTTCCTGATTCTCCCTTTCCCCAGTTAGTATTATCTTCTCCTCTTTGGCCCTCACATATTTTTATTGTTTATTTGTTTCAGTCATGTATGATTCTTCATGAGCCCATTTGGAGTTTTCTTAGCAAAGACACTGAAGTAGCCAATTCCTTTTCCAGCTCTTGTTACAGATGAGGAAACTGAGGCAAACAAACACAGCAGTAAATAGCTGAGGCCGTATTTGAACTCAAGAAGATGAATCTTTCTGACTCCAGGTCTGATGCTCTATCCACTAATCACCTAGCTGTCCCTCCAAGTGATATGGGACAACCTAAAAGTAATATAAGCCAGAGCAGGAAGAGATCAATCAATCAATAATCATTTATTTTTTAATTAATTGATAGATTGATTTTTTAACTCACGCTGCTTTTCGAATCATGTTTGGAGAGAAAAAGCAGAACAAAAGGGAAAAACCATGGAAGAGAAAAAAAGAACAGAAAAAAGAAGTGAACATAATATAGGTTGGTTTACATTCAGTCTCCTTAGTTCTTTTTTCTGGATGCAGATGGAATTTTCTGTCCAAAGTCTGTTGAGATTGCTTAGAATCAATAATCATTTCTTAAGCAGCCACTTTTTAGTAAGCTCCATTAAGGATCTTCTGTTATATAATGAAAGATGGAGGAATCTGGGAAGGCTTCATGGAAGAGATGGGATTTAAACTGAATTTTGGAGAGTAAATAGGATTTAAATGCCAGGACCAATCCCTTTGGCTCCCTGAACTGCTGCCAAAACACAGCTGGAAGCATTATGGGAAAGGGCTAGGACCAGAAAGCAGGCTCCAGCCAGATGTTGCTGCTCAGGCTGAAGGGGATTATTTGCAGGCTGAGAAGAACAAACAAAAAGATGATTGTAGTTCATAGGGTACTTCAGGCAGACACAGCACTTTCTGGACATCTTTGAACCCAACCAAACTCCCTTCTGTCTGCCTAAGTCAGCATACTCCAGTTATATTCCCCATGACCTCACTTTCCCTTTTAGTCCTCAGGACACCCTTCCTCACTCCTCTTCTCGCCAGGTTCTTAGAAGTCCAGCATCTCTGCCCATAGACAACATACTCCCTATCCCCTAGACCTAAAGCCTTAAAATAAAGGGTAGATATATTTTTTAACACAAAGTCTGATTCTCATTATGCCCACTGAGCGATTTCATTTAGGACTTGGGCAGATGAGTCCAGACTTTATTTTCATGCCCAAAGCAACCTCTGTTAAGTTACTCTTTTTAAAAAAATTTAATCCAAAGGGAAGCAGAGCATCAATAATGCCCACTAATAATACCCATCCTGCCCGAGTTTCTCCCTGGTTTCCTGGGGACAATGATAACCAAGTCTGAATTCATTCCTTAAGGATTAGCACTTTCACACCTATCCCACCCTCCTCATCCCAGTGATTCTGGAGCCCTGGCTTTCATTGTGTGAATCCCATTCCCAATCTCCCACAGTGTACTTCCTTGTCTCCATCCCCCTCAGCTCAAACCCCTATACATATTCCACTTAAGATTTACTCACCCCTTCCATGGTGTCCTCCAAAATTCCTGCTCCATTGGTAACAAATTTGCCTTCATCTTAGGCCTTTTCCTTTCTCATTCCCTCTATTATCTTAAGACTTGGCCTCCTTCTGATGACACAGTTTCTCTGGTGACCCTTTCCAGTCTTGGTTGCCCTTCCACTCATACCCATAATGAGTAGTAGAGTAGTATCAATAATACCCCTCACTGGTAATAGAGTCAGAAGCAAGTACTCTTTGCTCTTCACTTTTGGACTCTCCATCTAGCACTATCACCAATAATCTCTCTTTCTTAGAGTCTCAATCAATCCATATTTATTACTCAATAAAGATTCTGGTCACTATTATCTACTGACCTTCAAGACCTTCTTCCTTTCACAGAGAGTTCAGTGCTTAGCTCAGAATCTTCCCTATCAATGTTGACTTGCCCTTATACTAGGAGATTTCCATATACCAAATAATACTCCCTCAAATACCCTAACCTCCCCATTCCTCAACATCCTCATTTCTCATGACTCACTCTTCCATCCTACTTCAACTACAGACAGAGATGGTCATACACTTAATGTTGCCATCACACACAAAGGAATAACTTCTGTTTGTAAACTGAAATTCCTTTATCTGATGACAATCTTTTGTCGTTCTCTACTTCTGTCATACAACCCCTAATTCTGTTCTTTGTTCTCAGCCTGACCACTAATCTCTCTACCCCTCAGCTCTTTTCCAGGTCATGCAGTTTCCTTTCCTGTGATGACCGCATATTTAAAATCAGCCCGAGTCAGGAATTCAAGTTAAGGGAAAAATCTTCAATCTTTATTCTCAGTAGAGATGAAGAAGGATTGCGATAGCAATATGGGCAGTTGTGACAGAAAGCCAGCTAGCAGAGGGGAATGGAGATTGCAGATGAAAAGGGGATTGGAGATGAAGGACGGTTGCGATAGCAATGCGAGCAGATGTGTCAAGAAACCAGCCAGCAGTCTCTCCTTCCACTTCCCTTTCCATCCCCCTGCCTCCACCCACCAAAATCGTCATTTCCTATACAACACATCAGGACTTGCACAAAGAGTGGGCGGGGCCATTCTTTCTCCAAGTATATATATTAATAGAGTATGGTCCAATTACTATTTAGCCTCACGTGCTTGGGACCTCAGTGCATCAACTCAAGCCTCAGCCCATTACACTTTTCCACGCATTCCCCTTGATGAACCAATTCATCTTTATAGTATCCTTTTTCTTGCAAGAACTCTTCCCTTTTTTTACTAATTGCTAATTTTACCCTACTAAGTCCGAGCACTGGATTATCCCCACCATCTGCTGCCTTCTCTCTTGCTCATGTGCTGCTCAATGAAGCTGGAGAAAACCACAAAACCATGCTGACTTCAGCCACTATAAATTTATGCTACATAATTTCCACTGGCCCTGATTTCTGAGACATTCCTTTTACATTCCCCTAATGGATTCACTATCACACAGCATACCACAATGGCTTCTCCAGATCTTTTCATCCTTCCTCAAGCCTCCTATAGCTCCCATTCCTCTCAGCTGAGAATTCGGCCTCATATTTCAGTGAAAAAATTGAGGTTATTTCCCTTGAGTTCACTCTTCTCCTCTCCTCCTCATCTTCATCACAAAGATACTTTCCTCTACCATTTCCTCCTTCACTTCCATCTCATATTAAAAAGAGACAGCCCTTCTCCTTGTGAAAGCAAAGCCCTCTTCTTGGACAGGTCCCATTCCATACAATCTTCTCTAACTGATCATGTTTTCCACCATCTTCATCCTCTGTTATCTTCAATCTCTCCCTGTCTCCTACCTGCTTCCTTTCTACCTACCAAGATACCCAAGTCTCCCCATCCTCAAAAATCTATCACTTAATCTGCTCATTAATCTATATCTCTCCTCCTTTCGTGGCTGGAATCCTTGAGAAAGCCATCATAGTTGCCTTTATTTCCTTTCCTCTCATTTGGTTTATGGCCTCAAGCAAAACTGTTCTGTCCAAACATCAAATCTAATGGCCTTTTCTCAATCCTCATCTTTTCCTGACTTCTCTGAAGCCCCTGACACTATGGATCCTTCTCCTTCTCACTATCCTTTCCTAGATCTTCATCTCCACGAAATGTAAGTGTCCCTTAATATTCTGTCCTTGACCTTTTAATCTTCTCCCTTAAACTATTTTATTTGGTGATCTCATTATCTCCTATGGATTTAATGGTCATCTCTATAGAGATGATACCTACTGGATGTATTATTAGATATCTCTAACTAGATGTACAAGAAAAATCTTAAATTTAATATGTCCCAAACTAAACTCAATAACTTTTTCCTCCCAAACTCTCCTTCCTTGCAAACTTCCAGCTATCATCAAGCACACCCTCATTTTCCCAGCCATTCAGTCTTGCAATCTCAGTGTCATCCTAAATTCTTTGCACTACCCACCACCTCCAATATGGCACCAAGTCTTGTTGATTTTACCTTTCCTTCCACTTACATTGCCTGGTACAGGACTTTACCAACTCACAGCCTCATGTCTCTGTCTACTTCAGTCCATCTTCAATTCAATTGTCAAAATGATCTTCTTAAAGTTAGGATCTGACAATATTATTCCTCCTCCCATTTAGTATACCTCAGAGGCTAGAGCACTCCTTTTTTTAATTCTCTTTTTTGACTATTCCTCCATCTTCTTTTTTGGATCTTTGTCCATATTCTGGTCTCTAACTGTGTATATATCTCTAGGATTTTATCCTGGGCCTTCTTGTCTTTTCCCTCTGTACTCTTTCAATTGGTTTTGTTACCTCAGGATGGGGTTCAATTATCATGGTTAGTCTGATAATCCCAATATCTTCTAGTATCTCTCAAGCTCTTTTGCTACATCATTAATTCTCTATTAGACAATCTGTGTATCCTGTACCAAACTCAGACTCTACATGTTCAAAACAAAACTCATTATTTCTCCTAATATCTACCCATCATCTTTCTCTTGAATGTTTAAAACAGAACTTACAATCTTTCTCCTAAATTTTCCTATTGTAACTTTTTGCAGTTTTTATTTTTCTTTTAGAAATTTTTTATCAAATTTTTATCCAATAAAAAAAAGAAATTTTTATTTTTCAGTCCTGAATTCTCTTTCTCTTTCCTTCCTCTCCCTCATCCATTGAAAGGACAAGAAATATGATACCCACTATATATATGAAGTTATGGACAGCTAAGTGGCACAGTGGATAGAGTACTGGGCCTATCATCAGGAAGACTCATCTTCACAAGTTCAAATCTTACCTGACACTTAATGGCTATGTGATTTTAGGCAAGTCACTTTACTCAGTTTGCCTCAGTTCTTCATCTGTAAAATGAGCTGGAGAAGATGGCAAACCATTCCAATATCTTTGCCAAGAAAGCCCCAAATGGAGTTAGAAAGAGTTAGATGTGACTGAAACAACTCTAACAAAACAAAACAAAACAAAACATTTCCCTATTAACCATGTTATAAAAGAAAAAAAAAACAAGGAAAATAAACAAAGTGAAAAAATATGCTTTAGTTTGCATTCAGAGTTTATCAGTTCTCTCTGGAAATGGATAACAGTTTTCAAGAATCCTTTGAAATTGTTATGGATCATTGTATTGTTCAAAGTAGCTAAGTCTTTCACAGTGATTATTATAATATTGCTGTAACTGTATACAATATTCTTCTGTTCACTTCACTTTGTATCAGCTCATATAAGTCTTCCCAGGTTTTTTCTGAAACTACCCACTTCATCCATCTATTACTATTAAAAGTACTCAAATGTACTATATTCACAACCTCAGTGTCATCTTGGATTCCTTATGATCATTCATCATAAATTCAATGAATTTCCAAATTTTATTGTTTCTACCTCACAACATCTCTCTTATATATCCAAATGACCCCTATTCTAAATTCACTCAATTGCTCTTTTAGTTCAGATCCCCACCATCTCTCATTGCAGTAGTCCTCTAATAGATTATCCTGTTTCAAGTGTATCTTCCCATTCCAATCCATCCTCCACACAGCTGCCAAAGTGATCTTCCTAAAGCATAGTCAAAGGGACCAAGAGAAAACTCATGAGAAGGAGACAGGCTTCAATGAGTGCCAGAAGAAGGAAAAAGTATGAGATAAAGTTATCTAGGATGAAAAGGAATCCATAAGAATAGATACAATCCAGATTACCAAGGGACCCAATGAGATGACAGGTAAGAGGTAAGAAATGATTTGTGTAGGGATAGGGCTGAAACAGATAAGGATGACTGTATGGACAGATGATGGTTGAAAAGATTTTCCCCTTATCAAATGGCAATTATAATTATAGAAGTAAGAGGAATAAGAGATCCAAGTTTGCTGACCATAAAATGGAGAAAGAAACAGGGTGAGAAATTAGTAGGGACAACTTCAACAGATTATTACTCCAAACACTGTTCTTTGGCAGTGTTTTAGTACAGGTCAACTTATCCACCACCAAACTCCTCCCAGTTCCACCTACTTCCAAGCCAGTTACTATCTTTTACTTTTTTAAAGTAGTAAATAGACAATAGCTGTCACCAAGCACTATTCTTATTATGTTATCAATATTCATCAATTTCCTTTTGCTCTCTTTTTTACATGTATGTTTAAAAGACTGAATTTTTGAACTGTGAATTCAAGTCCATGTGTATTGTACATAATGTGTATGCTCCTCCTAAGGAAAATAACTTTTCTTTCTGGGGACCTTGGAATGTAGATAACACAGAAAAGCATCTGGGTCAATATAAACTTTGTATTCAGGCCTTCTAAACCTAACCAAGCTTACCACTTGCCACTAGACTGATAGCCACCTCTTAAGACAGCAAGGAATAAAGTATAAGAAATCCAAGATAGCTGTAGTGACATAATAATACTATAGGTTGCCCACCCAGCTGCATGTGATAGTCTAGGGTACAGGCATTCTTGACTCATTTGGTTTTTCCTTTATGGATTGTTGAGCCTTGATGGATTTTGCTGATGAGGTACTGCAATATTCTTGAGTTTGCTGCACTCAGTACAATATAGTCTCCAAGCATCTGGAAATCTCATCATCCATAGAAAATCTTTCTACCATTTGAATTCTGTACAGAAAAAATCCACCATGATAAAAGCTAACATGATAAAATATGATATAAAAAAGCTAACATGATTAAAAGCTTTGGTAAATATCTTGTTTATGCCATGCTTGATACTGATAATCAAAAGGTTGTTGAAGCAAGTTATTTCTTTTAGCTAAACCTTATATATTACTTTAAGGTTTGCAAAACACCTTATTTATATCATCTCATGTGTTGCTCCTCACAACAACCTATAAAGTAGATGCTATTATTATTCCCATTTTACATATGAGGAAACTGAGGCTGAGAGAGGTCTGTGACCTGCCCCAGACCACATAGCCAGAAGTACCTGGGATAGGATCCCAGTTCAGGCCTTCCTCATTCCTTCCTGGTCAGCAGTGTGGCAACATTGCCACGTGCTCAGGCATATAAACCCATCCTGCACAGGAGGATGCATTGAGGCTTTTGAATGTACATCAGGCACTCATTGCCTAAGAGGGGACAAACCATATAAATGTAAGTCAGATGAAGGAACCCAAGGAACCTTTCATGCCTTACTTAACAGTGGGGCCTCAAAAAAAGAATGTGTTTTTCTTCCATTTCATTGGGTTGACCTTTCCTATACCTCCCTCCTAACAGCTCCTCCCCTTACTACTCCTCTGGAATTCAGAATGGGGGAAGCTGACCGAGAACTGGGGCCCTCAGACATCTTGAACAGTTTTCCTAAGGTTTGGGGGTTTTAACAACAACAACAAAAATTCCTGTTGCACTAAGGGCTCTCTACCATAGTATCTGAGCCCTGTGTATTTTCAGGGAAATTTAATCCACATGCCTCCAATTCATTTACATTTGAATCGTTATATTGGCTTTCCAAAACCATTTGATGTCCCAGAAGCCCTGGTGAAGCCTTTGCAAAGGGCCTCTTGGAGCCTTTGGTTCCCTAGAGCAGGAAGTCCCTGGTGCCAAGAAAAAACAAACCCCTCCAAAGCCCACAAGGTCAAAGGGGGCCTCAGCCTTAACTGGACATTTCTACCCTCAACTCCCCAACCCCCTTGAAGGCCAAACTTCTGTGAGGAGAAGCCACACAGCCTCCCAACAGGTTTTGGAAGAGATGCCCCTTTGGCACTTCAAACCATCTAAAGGGAAAAGGCAGAGAGGCACCATGACATACTGAGTAGAGACTTTGGCCTGGAGCCAAGAAGGCCTGGGTTCAAATATTATCCCAGACATTTAATAGCTAAATGACGAGACAGCTTCTTTATATATGAACATGAGGAGACTAGACTAAGTGACTTAAATCTTAAACCCGAAATCTATGATCCTATGATGAAAAAAAAAAAAAGTTCAATTCCTTTATTTATAATAAAAGACTTTCTGATATATATGTGTATATATATATTATTATATATATATTACATATGTATATATGTACATATCCATATATATGTGAAGCGAGAGAGAGAGAGAAGGAAAGGAAAGGAAGGAAGGAAGGAGGGAGAGAGGGAGAAAAGATTCAGGAACAAGTGCCAACTAGCTGCTTTGTTACTTACTACCCAAGCCCAGGTCACAGATCCAGGATAGGAATAGACCTGTGTCCAGGGGTAGCATGAGAGAGTGGGGGAGGGGTGTAAAGGAGCAAGAGGACAGAGTTACCCAGGTATACTAGAGGGCAAAAGAGGGAAATTGAGAAGAATTAAAAAAGGGAGAGAAGAAAAAATATTGAATGGAGAACAAAGGGGAAGATTCAAGACAGTAGAGAGAAGAAGGGAAGCCAGAGGAGAAGAAGGGAAGGAAATAAGCATTTATTAAGCACTTACTATATGCCAGGCACTGTGCTAAGCACTTTACAAATAATATCTCATATAATCAGATGAGAAATTAAGAAAGAAGTATTGGGAGCTAGATATAGAGATAGCTAGATAGATAGCTAGATCCTGAAGGAGAAGGCTAGAGAAAGAGAGAGGGAAGAAGAAAAGAGATTGTTGGAAAGGGAAATAAAGGAGGTTCTCAGTAGGACAATGAAGAGAAAGACATGTTTAAGAGAGAGAAGACTGGGGATGAGAAAAGGGAGCTAGAGGTTAGGGCCGATCAAATACACACTAAAAAGTGTAGACAGCCCATGTTTGTCACTGGGCCTCAATTTTGCTGCTGAATGGTTTTGATCATCAGGGTTGAAGTGATCCAGGGACTCTGGGCTCCTAAACTCCATGGCTGAGACAAAAGGCAGAGCAGTTCTAGGCGATCCATGAAGGGCTGGAGCAACAGGCAGACAGATCTGCTTCCTTCTCACCCCACCGCTGCCCCACCAGAATCACTCCTTTGGCAAGAATGAGCTTAAGGAGACTGTGCCAGGGTGTAAATCTGTGCTCAGGCAAACGATCGGCTGACAGTTGGACTTGGACCACCTGCTACTAATACCACCGTAGTTATATGTTTTTCTCAGGGCAGAACACCAGCTGTTATTCTAGCCAAGCTAGAGGGTATATGTCTGGCCAGCACTGGCAGCTAGACACACTGAAAGAACCTTCCATTTTTGGGGTGGGGCTATACCAGATTTTAGAGAAAAAGGACAAAAGGCAGGGTAAAACTGGGAAGTCGAAGCATCATGATACAGCAGAAACAGAGCTAGGTATAGTCAGAGGACCTAGATTCAAAATTTGTCTCTTGTGCCACTACTTTGGTAACCTCTGATGGTGTTTTTTTCATCTGTCAAATGAAAGGATTGGAATTAGCATTCCTTCTAATTTAAGAGCCACATTCTCAATCCTGCAATCTAATCCTCCCTTTTCAGGACTTCTCTTCTTGTTTCTCTCTTTTCCCAATCCCTATTCTCCCCTACATTTTATCCCTAACCCATCTCTTTATAAGGTTCCATCCTTTATACTTATCCTGTGCAACTTCAAATAACTAGAAAGCAGCTGCCTCCCACGTACCTTTTTCCTTCAAGGAAAAATAATGGTCTGGTGTTGGAGTTCTTGTTCTTCTTTAAAAGAAGGGTTCAAGTTCAATAAAGGTTCTCTCTGGGGGAGGCTTTCTGGAGGCAGCCTTAGTATCAGTTCCGATCAATAATCACCCCAAATGCAGCCAGCTGGGAAAAATGCAAATGGTTATATCTCCTTCCAAGTCTTGTCTCTTTCCTTGGGCCTGGATAGCTTACAGGCCTATCTCTCTGCTCGCTTCCGAGAGCTCTTGCAGCTTTGTCCCTTGCTTCTGCCTCTGCTTTCTTCAGCTTCCAGCCAGCACAAAGATGGAATGAATCTCTCTTGCCTCTGGGAGAGGGCTTCTGGCTCTCAATCTCCCAGAGTGCTCTGCGTCTGTCCCAGCGTGCTCCTCTCCAACCTAATTCAGCTGAACTCTCCTGACTGGGCTCACTGAAGCTCTATTTATGCTCCTTTGAGAGAGAGGGATTATGGGTTTCTCCCAGAGTGCTCTCTGGCCCTAAGAACTTCAAGGGAGGTGTGAATTCCCAAAGTTACAAACTTTACTTTGTGACTCTCCCATACTTGTGAACTCCAATGAGTAAAGGTGTGAACACAAGCACTGTATCAATTAGTTCTACTTAGTACCTTGTTTCTTCTGGCCCATAATATCTTGTAAGATCAGATCAATCATACTAAATTAGATAATTATTGTCTCTATCAACTCTAATGACTTAACAGTTTGTAAAGATTCCAACAGTCTGGAAAATACTGTTCTTCTCTGAATAGACTATAAACATCTCTTCATGACTTAGCTCCACAATTCAGGTGGAATGATTCAATGGAAACATCTCAGAGCCTCAAGTTAGAAGGCTTGGTTCTGCTACTTACTAATTGGGTGATCTTGGGCAAGCAGCTTCATCTCTTTAATGCTTATTATTTTCATTTGTAAAATTGGTGGAGGAGTGGAAGAGCAACTGACTAGATGATCGCTGAGACCCTCTATCTAAATCCTATGATTTATTCAGCTATAAATCTTATGAAGAAAGAAAAGAAGGAAACAATAAAGTGCTTATTATGTACCATTCTTCAATTGATCCTTATAACAAACCTGGGAGATAGGTGCTCTTATTAGCCCCATTTTATAGTTGAGGAAACTGAGCAGAGGAAGGATAAATGACCTGCCTATGATCACACAGATAGTGAGGGTCTGAGGCCAGATTAAGAACTCAGATTTTCCTGACTCTAGGCTCTGCGCTTTATCCATTGTACAACCTAGTTTCTGCTATTATGCAATCCATATAACAATATTTATAACAATAATAGCTTTTATATAGCATTTCAATGTTTTACAAATGGTATTAATGTTATTACAAATATTTGTAAAATATTTTACATATCATATCCCATTTGATCCTCACAACAACCCTGGAAAGTCAGTGCTATCATTATCTCTCTTTTACAGATAAGGAAATTGAGACCTAAAGTCACACTGCTGTAAGACAGTAAAAGTCTGAGGCAGCATTTGAATTCAGTTCTTCCTGACTTCAAGGTCAGCTCTTTATTCATTTTTATCAGGGCTGCCTCTCTCCATTGATTTAAGAGTCCAGAAGCATCCTCCTCTTTATTCATCCCTTCTCATTCCTTTTCCCACCCACTCTTTTATTCTTTCCTATTCCTTCTCTCTTTCTTCTTCTCTTCACACTTCTTGCTCTTTCTAAAAGTGCTGACAGTGGGTATTTTCAAATAAGAGATGGGTAGGGCCATCATAGTAAGAGCTTTACCCAGCTCACCTTCCTCTTATTCTACCCCCACGTTAAGCCCCTGTTATGATGAAGGCAAGCAGTTCCACACTGGGAATGAAACCAGGAAGCTGCCTGGGATATGTCTGCCTGAATCTAATATTATTGGTTTCATTCAGTCT
Source organism: Antechinus flavipes (assembly GCF_016432865.1). Classification (NCBI taxonomy): domain Eukaryota; kingdom Metazoa; phylum Chordata; class Mammalia; order Dasyuromorphia; family Dasyuridae; genus Antechinus; species Antechinus flavipes. The sequence continues at coordinate 537,496,385 of NC_067399.1, forward strand.
GAAGTTCATAAACTTCAGAGAAAAGTAAAGTGAGAAATAACTTAATCCAGAAGATTTATCACCAGCAAAAGCAACATTTTTCTCATTCCATTTGTCACTCAGAACTATTCTGGTCAGGCAGTAGTCAGCTGGATTTAGTACTGGTACTGGGATTTAGTAAGGGGGCCCACTAACTATACACTCCCTAATTTAAAGGAATAAGAATTGTACACTAAGGGTAATCCGTCCAACTTTCCAATAGAGAAATATTGGCCAGTTTCTGCTTCATAAACTATCCAGCTATTTAGTCCTTGGCAAAACCTCACCAGAGTCTCAACCCTGATTTTGTGGGGCAAACCCTGATGTGGAATGAGCAGCCTTAGTTCACATGTACCTTGAATTAAGGAAACCATCTAAATTTATTCTTTAGTAATAATAACTGGCTTTATGTATCACTTTTAGGTTTGTAGAATACATGATAAACATTACCTATTTGATCCCCACAGGTCTTATTTCCATCATACAGATGATAAAATGGAGATGAGAGATAGTCATCAATTTGCCAAACTCATGGAGCTAATGTAAGGACAGCTAGTGTCAATTCTAAATTTCCCAAGCTCCAAGTACCCCCACTCTACCTTTATGTTGCCTAACTTTGTGAAGAGACAGACATAAGAGAGTAGCTCATCTCAAACAGAAAATAGAAGCCTGGATTTAGGAGGGACTGAGTTCAAATTCTGCTTTAGATATTTATTAGCTATGTGACTCTCTCTCAGCCTTGCTTTCCTTACCTGTGATAATAATAATCCCAGAGTTCTTGTGAGGACTAAATGCAAAAATATCTGTAATGTGCTTTGCAAACTTTAGAGTGCCATATAAATGCCAACTTCTATTCATATAGAAGATCATTTATGTTCCAAAGTAAAAGTCAGCCAACCTGACACTGTACTAAGTTCTAGGGTTACCAAGATGTAAGATGTGGCCTTTTCCTTCAAAAAGTTTACAATTCAAAAGGGCCCAATAAAAGAGGTACACAGATAACCTTTTACACAAAGGAAAATATGACATGGAAACCTCTAAACAGGTTGGTTTTTTTAATTGTTAGGGGATCAGAAAAGATTTCACAAAGGAGATATTGTATAAACCTGTAGCCTTACATGATTGTGATGGTGTATTATTGTGTAATAAGAAATAACCAGGGAAAGGGGAAGGGTGTTCAGAAAAACATGGGAAGATCTAGATGAACTGATGCAAAGTGAAGTGAAAAGAACCAGGAATTCATTAGGCACAGTAACTAACAATAATGTTGTAATGATTATCAACTGTGAAAAATCTGGCTTGCTCTGACCAACACAATGGTCCCAGGCAATATTAAAGAATTCAGGATTAAAAATAATTGCTATTCATTCTAGAGAGAAAACTGATGAACTCTGAGTGAAAATTGCTTTCTTAGTGGATAGGAGAAGGGGTGGGAGCAAGAGAGATAATTTGGAATTCAAAATTTTTAAAAAAGGAACACTAAAAATAAATAATAAATTAAAATGTTAAAGATAAACCCACAGCCTTACAGAAATAGTTGCATTAAGAAGAGAAAAGATAAGTTCAATCTGTACAAGAATACTTTAAAACATAATAGAATAACTGCCCTGAAGTCAGGAGAACCTGAGTTTAAATCCAACCTCAGACACTTAACACTTATTAGCTGGGTGAGCCTGGATAAGTCACTAAGTACTAATTGACATGCCAAAAATATTTTTAAAAAGAATGCCTAAAAGAAAGAAAGAAAGAATGTCTTATGATAAATGTAGAAATATGTTTTTTTTTAAATTGCACATATTTAACCTATTATTTGCTGCCTAGGGGAGGGAATGGAGGGAAGGGAGAGAGAAAAATGTGGAACACAAGATTGCAAAGATGAATGTTGAAAATCATCTTTGCATATATTTTAAAAATAAAAAGCTATTATTTAAAAATGCCTTAAAGGATTTGAGGGTATTTCATTTGAGAGGAATAAACCCTGAGGAACATGGCTGCTGTCATGTAGAATGCTGTTTAGATTTATCCTACTTGGACCCAGAGGACAAAATAAGGAGCAACAGATGAATGACTTCAACTTAAAATAAATATTTTCTAACAAAGCTATCTATAAAGAAGAATGAGCTGCCTTGGAAGAGTGTGTATTCCTCCTCATAGTTTGGACGTAATGGGGGAAAAGAATGGAGTAGAAGGAATGATGCTCCCTCAACATTTTTCTCCATCCATGATTGGTCACCCTATTAGCTTATTTACTCCCTTGCTCAGCCCAGTGTCCCATGGCTCCAAGACTGCCTTCCTACTAGGTAGACTGTTCTTGTTGAGACCCTTGATCTGGAGATTCTCATCACATGGGTCACTGAAGATCAGTAATAGCAATGGCCAGATCTACCCCCAAAGTCTACTCTTTGAGATCAGGGTCTTATAACTTCCCTGTGGTTTTAATCAAACAAAATTTCTCGCACAGTGTAAGCATTTGATAACCGTCTGCCTATGTTTTTTAACAGAGGATAGGTTTCCTGTCAAGAAAATAATTCCCTCTTACTGTAATCAACTTAGAAAAATCATCTCCAAGAGAACTTTGAAGCCAATTTGGCTTCTCTATACTTGAGACTCCCCATGAACTGCAAATTTCTACATCTTGCTACTTTAATCCCTGTGATTAGAAGTGCTTTCTGACCAGGAGAAAACCTTTTCCCCCTCCCATTTCTCCTACAGGGCAACTTGGGGGTTCAGTGATAGAGTACTGGGTTTGGAATCAGGAAGATTCATCTTTATGAGTTCAAATCTGGCCTCAGATATTTACTAGCTGTGTGACCCTGGGAAAATCACTTAATGCTGCTTGTCTTAATTCCTCATCTATAAAAATGAACTGGAGAAGGAAATGGCAAAGCACTCCAGTATCTTTGCCAAAAAACAAACAAAAAACAAAATGGGGTCACAAAGAGTCAGATGTGACTGAAACAACCTAACAGCGATAGTACTTCTCTTACTTTCTCAAGCCTATTGATCTCATCCCTCGCCCTCCCAAGTTCTCCTTCTCCTCCAGTCTCCTTTTCCATTCTGCCCTTCTCAGGAACCCTCCTCAATTGTTAGGAAAAAAAAAAAAACATTGCCTACACTCCTCCCTTCCTATTCCCTCCATCTCAGGGAAGTCACTACTGTTCAGATTCCTCCTGAGATATATCATTTAACGTCTTCCCCAGCACCAAGGGCTCCTCTCCACCAGTAGCTGCCACCCTGCTCCCTCACACCCTCACACGAAATCGGAAGAGCTGGTTTTGGTCTGCTGCTTCCAAATCCTCTTGGAGGCACCATGGTGCAGAAGGAAGAACAGCCTCTGGAGACTCAGAGGTCTGCACTTAAGTCATGTCTCTGATACTAGTGTCTGGGTGACCGCAGAAAAAGTCAGTCACACTCTCTGGGTCTCAGTTTCCCCACCTGAGAAATGAAGGAATCGGGTTAGATGGACAGCCTCTGAGAGCCCTCCACAGACTGTGGTCCTGGGAACTCTGTCACCCTCATTTCTTAGTGACCTTTCTCCTTTCAAGTTCACTCCATCAAATCCAGACCCTTATGGCGGTCATCCATGGACTTCCAGCTCTCGCCTCCTCCTCCTCCTCCAATTCTTGATTCACTATCTTCTTTTCAATCCCTTCCCAAACAACCTGATTTCCCATTCTCCCACCCCCTCATTCCCATGGTATCTCTGTCACCAATCTACCTCAACCACACAGAACCCCCTGGCACCTCAGATGCCCCTTCTCTCCCCCTCCTTCCCACATGTCAGAATGCCCAGGAGCATCTCTGGTTTTGAATGAACCAAGCAGCTCATCTTGCCCAGGAAGGGGACCCCTTACAGGTGATTAATTACAATCACCTGCTATAGTGCAAGACTCCCAGAAGGGGGTGCCAGAGGTCACAAAGCTAGGACAATGGTCTCAGACAGCCCAGGACCCAGAAAAGGTGTGTCTTGGAGACAATGACCTTGACTTCAAAGGTCACCTGAAGTCATTCTACCATATAATGGACATTGCATTGTCCATTACAACGTGTAAGGATTTCCTCTGGAGCTAAAGGAGATGGAAACCCCACCTTTATTTCCATATATGAGGAACTATCAAGACACGTTTACCATAATTAAAAATGAGAAACTGACTCAAAATAAGGTGCTCAGTTGTGTATCAGCCTGGTTCTGGGAGGACCAGGAAAAGTCTTGGTCAATCTGACCTACTGACCAGGTCAAGGATATTGTCGTCATTCTCTGAAATGCGTCTGTCCCTTTACCTCTTCCCACCAGAGCCCCAGGGCTATTTAAGTGAAAGAACTGTGGAACAACAATTAATGTGTGTCACCATTCTGCCATCACTGTGCAGGATGGATATCCTGTATTTGATTCTTAATCCAATGCACACTTAGCAATAGAGATATTCACCAGTTGAACTCTTTTGCCATCACAGGAGTGGGGAGGTAGGGACTTTAGGGTTCAGTGTTGCCCCAGTCTTAATGTAAATGAATAGGAGTTATATGTTTTACTTTCCTCTAAAGCAGACGTGGGGAACCTTTTTTCCCTGCCAAGGGCCATTGGGATATTTATAACATCATTTGAGGGCCATACAAAATTATTAACTTATAGAACTAGAGCAATGGGAGGTTGTCATACCTAGCATTCAGCTACCTCATCATCGCCTCTGGATGCCTTAGCAAATGATTTTGCCCATGGGCTGGACATACCCCACCCCTACTCTAAAGCTAGGCAAAAGCTCTACAAGCAGAGAAGGTTTGCTTACAAGTGAACACAGTTGCACAGAAAGCTAGGGCATGTTGTCATTCAGAGAAATTATTTGACTTCCAAGATTATCACTGTTATTCTCACTGTATCAAAGATATAGATAGGGAATGTTATATCATTGCATCAAAAGTTCAAATGTGAAAAAGTCTAGAAATGGAAAAGAACCATTCTGTCTAATATTATCTTAATGAATACTGGCTTATTCTTTTTTTGTTTCAGTAACATCCCTTTAGTTTTTCAAATGTTCATGAATTCAAATCTTGATGGACCAGGGAGTTAATGCATTATCCATTCCTGAGATACTATCATTTATCACAAACTAGTCCAAGCCATCCTCCAGTGTCCCCAAAAATACCAGATATTATTAGCCAAACTGGAGAACTGCCATTTTTGAGGAGATGGACTTCCAAGGGCTTATAATAAGACAACAAGGAATCTTCTAGATCCATGAAAAGAGGGGACTTTGCTAGTACCAGTATAATACAACAATGAGGAAGCCTTATCTCCATGAAGTCCAATTTCCTTAGCTTCATGCCTTCCATTACATCATCACTGATGATATAGCTCACTAATCTACTGAAGTATTAACCCAGGGATCTCCAGTGGACAATAGAGGCAGACAGATTTATTAACTGGGAGAACACATTCAACAAAGCAACCATCCCAATTTATTCTAATCTACATATACAATTTTTGGTGGAGATTGATATTCATTGTCATAGTGAGCATTGTCTTCTCACGGGCTGCCTATAGGTTTTCACACCTACTTTGCTCCAATATTGACCAATACAGAAAGGAATTATAAAGTTTAGGAAAACAGACTGCTCCTAGTCAAAGATATATTAGAATCTTAGAGCTACCATCCCAAGAAGTAACCGAGTTGGACAACCTAGAATGCTGTCAGATAATGCAGAAGCTGAGCCAATGCCATATCTGCTAGACATCACTGTCTGTAAATTATTTCAATATCACTTACTTTCCCAGCCCCTGCAACTTGTGGACTGATGCTCCTCTATGAACTGTGAGCATGTAATAGATGAATCATTCCTATTGGCCCTTCTCTAGACTACAAACTTTGTAGGCGATAACCCTTTATCCCTCAATTAAGAGAAATTAATGTTAATCCAGAGCAGGTTCAGGACTCCTATGCCCAGGTCCAATTATCCATCCTCCAAGAGAGCAGAGTGGCTTTACTTAAGAGAGGATCAGTCTCCAACGGAGTCTTTTACCTTAGTTTGCATCACATTTCTGAATCACTTTCTATTAATGAAATAAAGATTTGTCTATCCACAGTATAGAATGCATAAACCAAACTCTGGAATATTCTCTATACCACTATACCCCCTACCAGAAGATAATTAAACTATTCTTTTGCCTACTACAAAATTTGGGGATTCTCCCATTTGCTTAAAACATGCCCTTTTATGAAAACTATTATTTTTCTCTTGGACTTAACCCAAACACTATAGTTCCTATAAATAATAGCTGCAGGGAAAGTTGGAGATGATTGGTAGCATACAAACAGGGGTTTGATTGCCATCGAACCCTCTTTTCCCTGGGGATTACCCAAAAAATGTTTATTAAATTGCATCATAATGTCAGCAAATCTTCCTGGAAACAAGTGTAAAATATAGCAGGGGCTCTCCCCATCACTCAGTCTGGTGGCCTACTAGTTAGAAACATCCCCCCTTCTTCTATATCCAATATCCATTCTGTATTCTATAGATCTTTGCAATGAATGTAGAATATTTGAGTCTTCATCACTAAAAATCTTTGTTGGGAAAGAAGAAAACATTATTCCAGATATTATCAACTCACAGAGGCATTAGGACTACCTCTGATACCTAACGAGTTAGCAAAAAGATGAGCCTGAGGAGTCATAAGAGCCAGTGTGCCATCTGTATATATCAGAACTGATAGAGACTTTCCACCAAAAATATTGCTAGTCAAGCAATATCATTTAATGAGCCCTACATCACCCAAGTAGCTCTATAATCCTCCAGACTTACAGTACTATAATGAATCTGAGATATATTTCCCTCCAAAATGGAAAAGCATTCAGAGTTACTACAGAGCCTAGAGCCAGAAATGCACAAAGTTTAATTTACTCCCCTCATGAGTATCTATCTTTATCTCAGTTCTTCTTTCCTTTCTGTGTATCTCAAAATATCTTCCTTCCATCATCTTTAGAGATCGAGTGTAATTCTAGTTTTAATCTCATAAACAATGAAGCATTTATATCGATTGCTAGCTGTCTTGGGAAGGGAGTAGAGGGGGAGAGAGAAAAATTTGGAACTCAAGATTTTGCAAAAACGAATATTGAAAACTAACTTTGCATGTATTTGGGAAAATAAAATGGTATGTTAAAAAACAATGAAGTATTAAAAAGGCAATAAATATCAGTGAATATCATCTCTTCACTTGAACACCATCACCTTGATTTTGCCCTAGCCAACATTAACTCATCACCAGGAAATTTATCATCATGGAGACTGTTTCAGCTTTGCTACTCACACCTCATCAGCTCAGTTGTTTCAGTCTTTCTGATTGGATGACTGGAGGATAGCAAAATATTACTTCTCTTTCCTCCCTTTATGGAGATCTCAAAATCCCAGACATCTCATTTTGCACTAGCTCCTCTGCATGGTTTCAACTCCACTGCCGTCTTCAATGTGACTTGCTGCCACCAGCATACCCTCTGCCCTGACACACACACACACACACACACACACACACACACACACACACCACTCCATTTTCAGCTTCCTTTTGTAAATTATCTTTTCAGATTAGATTGTAAACTCCTTGAAGGCAGAAATTGTCTTTCTTTTTCTTGTTTATATCTTCATTAACTCCATTAGCACAGTAGCTAGTATACAAAATATACTAAATAAATCTTTATCATATTATATCTCCAAGGTGACATGTACACTCAAAGCAAGGCTGATTCATATCTTGTCAGAGTGACTTCAATACCATATCAAAGGTCTCATCTTTCTAACCTTGTTAATATGAAATTAATGTAGACAAGAAGTTGTCTTGTCAAATTAAATCTCATGTCTCAATCAAAAAGACACAAAAGGATTCAAGAGGGAGGAACTTAGAGGGAGTTATCTGAAAATATCCTTTATATAGATGTATACAGAAAAAATAATTTTACAAAATGGTAATAATAAAAACATATTATGAAAATTGGATGGTTCCATGGTTGAGGGTAGAGAGCACCAAGGCAGCTGAGTCTAAGGATGATGTTTATTTTGTGTGCTTGTACTACTGACTATGGACCTGTAGTCAAAGTTCTGTTCTGTTCAGTCATCTGGGTTCTAAGTTGTTTGAGTTATTAATAGTAGTATTAATAGGATAAATATCAAGGGACTTGGGTAATGATGGCTTGTGTGTGTGTCACAAGGTCAATAACAGCTACATCCCTAACTATACCTTCTAACCTCTCTATCTTTGGTATCCCTTTCTCAGAAGTTACAGGACCTTTGCAATGAGTAGTCCCAAAATTTTATATATTACCTTTTACTATGAAAAACAAGAGAAGGAAGGAATAAATGAAAGCCAATAATCATAATGCCATTTTAGGGAACCTCACAGCTTTTATTCAAATTAGATTGAAGGTTGGAGAGAGAGAGGGAAAGAATAAGCAAAAGTGTAACCTCTTGCACCAGCCCTGACATCAGGAGGACCTGAGTTCAAATCTGATTTCAAACACTTAACATTTCCTAGTTGTATGACCCTGGGCAAGTCACTTAACTCCAATTGTCTCAACAACAACAAAAAAATGTATACTCTCTTTTTCTACCAGTAGAGCAGTCAAATTGGCTTGGAATGCTTAAGAACACACCAGTTGAGTAAGAAGGAGAATTTCTCTTAAAAATCTAATGAACAACAATACAGAATGAAACTTCAAGTAGCATCTTGAAATTTAACAATCTCCAAAGTAGACAATGGAGATTTGACTTCATAGACTGTTTAGGTGAATAGGTTTGAAAAGAAGACAGATCTCCACAGTCCTTGAACAAACCACAATTTGGTTACTTAAACACTTATGGAATTTATCCTGAGCCCATTGAATTTGTTATTTTCTTGGCCTTGCATGACTAATTGATCTACATTTTTGCTCTGAATCTTCCTTGGTGCCTTCTCACTCATTTGCCTTTGTTTACAATTTTGAAGACACTATTTAGGTAGAACTGAACTGAAACTCTCAGTATCTCACCCCATCATTCAACTGTCAACAGCAAGATTAGTAGAGTCAAATTGTCAAGACCAATCTATTCCTCTAATAAATAATTCCACATGTATACATGTCTAATCCTGCTTTGAATCTTCTATTCACCTCTCCACTGATAACATGGTTTCCCCCAAATTCTTGGGCACTGGTAACAGAGATGGATAAACAGTACCTGACTATATACTTACCTGAGGAAATCCCTTCCTGAAGCATGTGATACTATCTGTGTATCTGAAAGAAGCTTCAGTTTCCCATGGGATAGAGACAATACAAACAGAATAATTTTCTCCATTACTCCCTGATACCAAAAAGGAGAAGTAGGTTAGTAGAGGGGAGTGGCCAGGCAATGCATTTTACCAAAATACTCCATTTTGTTTGGGCACAAAACCAAAGTACACATACCCAGGATATTATGTTGGGCCAGTCCTAAGCAAAATTGTGAATTTAGCAAAATTCTCTTCCCTATACTTTCAACCACCTTTTAAATAAGAGTCTCATTTACATAAGTTTACAAAGCAATTTCCACATAACCATTCTATTGGATAGCAGTACAGATTTTATTATTCCAATTTAGAAATAAGAAAACTTGATTCCAAGATTAGCATCATTATCCCTTACCCACCTTTACTCTCACGTGTTGTGAAGACTTATACTTTCCATACTTCCCGCAATGAAATACAGTCCTACCCACCCGTTTCAGGTAATATCACTTCCAGACCTTCTCCCTAGCCCATTAAATCTTACCTTTGTCATGTCCTATTCATTTAGGGCTTTACTAGGTGACAGTCAGCTCATTTGATGAGCTAGTTCTATTAATGTTACATGGATGGCCGACTTAATTTGCTATATTTTCCAGGTAATACATTTATTTGCATTTTATTAGGGATCTTCAATGTCTTGATCCAAAGCAAAGATTAATAGTGAGCTACTCAAATCTTGTACTAAGCTGTAATACATTTGGGGCTAGAGTTTTATGGTAGATATAGAACCAGTTTCAAAATAAAGAAGATTTGGATTCAAGTTTCACTTCTGATACATACTGTTGAGGCATCTATGGGGAAGTCATCAACCTCTCAGTTCTCTAGGTAGCTCTCTCAAACTATAAGTTGTAGGGTAGGCAAATTCCCTCACCTAAAGTTTCACTATACCAATTAAAAGGATAGATCTAATTCCAATCCTATCCTATGCTGTCAGTTGTCCATTTGAAGGTCTAGTTCAAATGCCAAGGGTTCAGCCTTTGGTATTCTCTCCTTCACCATAAAAGGGTCAAATGGCCTCTCCAAGATTCTCCTATGGGTAGCTCATTGCTTTCCGAAAAAGTCTCACCTCCATCCTACATTTTGGCCATTGTCTCATCTAAAAGTGGGAAGGAACAGAATTGACTTGTCATGATCACTGATTCATTTCAATCTCAGAACTTTAAAAGACCATAGCTACCATCTGATCCTGTCCCTACTATATTTCTGATGGGGAAACTGAATCCCAGAAAGGGGAAGTATCTTGCCCAAAGTTTCAAAGCCAATCAATGACAGAGCCAGGACAAAAAACAGGGGTTTCCTAATCCCCAATCAGGATCTCTTTCTATTCTACCACAGTACCCTGACCTCAGTCGAGACAAGGACAGCCAAAGATCACTCTCTGGACTCTGGAAATGATGTCCAAGGATGCAGTGACTTCACTGCCATTGAAGATAGGCAGTAAGACAAGGGAAAGGTCTACATTTTCAAGTCTAGTTAAAACAGCTCCTTTTCTGACTGCCTTTCTCCCATTTCCACAGTAAGCAGATGGCCACAAATAACCTCTGTCGCTCTGCCCACACAAACATAGCAAAGGAAACAGAGGCTTGGGCTTTAGGGAATGAACTACTCTGCAGGAATGTGAGACCCTCTCCCCCATCTTGTGTCAGGTCTCCATCTCCCTGGCTGCCCTGCAACTGAATTGAGTGGCCCTACCCTCAGAATCACAGCCCTAAGGCAAATGGACCCTACTTTGGCATGGCTGAGACTCTTCCTGGCATCAGCCAGAAAGAATAGGATCCTCTGAAACAGCAGTTGAATGCCCTCTGCTATTTTTTCCTGGAACAAAAAATAAAATAAAATAAAACAAGCCACTATGACTCATTCTGGTTAAGGCATAAATCACTAAAGAAGCAAAGCCCAAGGATAGGACAAAACTGCCCAACATACTCTATCTAGAGAAAGAAACTCCACTTGCAGGATAGAACAGAGTTTGGGCCCCAAGCCAAGCCACTCCATCAGACTCTGGAAGCCAGTATATGACATAGAAATGAGAAGAACATAACCACAGAGGGAGAGTAGAGCAGAAACCTAGACAACTGCTCTCAACTAGCAGGGGGAGGTGGGGACAGGGGATTGAGGCTTTCCCTCTTTCTTCCTTGTCCTCTGCTCACTGTTGATTCAAAAAGAGAAAATAGCCTCCAAAAAGAGCATCAAAATAATTTTAGACAGAGCATCAAATATGGATAGCTGGAAACCTTCTAAACCTTTTGTACCATTTGGGTTCCTGCTTTAAAGCAGGTCTAAGAGGTATTTCCATTTCTCTGGGTTTTCTTTCTCCCTTCTCTCCTTGCCTTCTCCCTCCTTCCCATTCTTTCTTTCAGGGTCAAAAGAAGCAGAAGAAAGCCCGAGGGTGAGATGTGTGTTACCACATATGTAGGGAAATGCCGACATGCTCACTGACATCTACAGAGTACAGAAGTAGCTGAGACATGCCGTTTAGGCAAGGACAATTTCCCTAATGCTGAGTTCTTGGAGGCAAGGGGCCAAGCATTACACACTTAGGGGGAAAGAAGCATAATCCTGGTAGTGGAAACTTTGAAAGGAGAGACTCACAATTAGTAATCTCCAGGAAAGAAAATAAATTTAATTTGGATTGCTCGGTAGAGCTGGAGGGACGTGCCGTCTCAGCATTTTTTTTTTTCTTTCTGACCAACATACTCCTCATTTCATCCTCCCTGCTTTGGAACTCCAGCCGTCCATGGCACAGAGACTAAATCTATCCTTAAATAGAAGAACAGGAAAGGAAGGGGCAATTTTAGTCAAAAAGAGAATAATTGTTGAAAATTCATTTTATAGGTTGGGTTTTGTAGTACTAATAGAAGCAGCTGGGTAACCCAGTGGATAGAGAGTTGAGACTAGAGTCAGAAAGACCCAAGTTCAAATTCAGATTCAGACTCTTACTATGTAACCTTAGGCAAATTATTTAATTTCTGCCTGCCTCCATTTCCTCAGCTGTAAGATGGGGGTAATTGTGGCATCTGCCTCACAGAGTTGTTGGGAAAATCAAATGGGATAATTTTTGTAAAGTGCTTAGCACAATGTCAGGTACATAATGAATGTTCCCTTTTCTTATACTCAAGAGATTGGATAAACATTTTTCTGAGAAATTATCATACTCTACTACCAAGTAAATAGATGTGCCTCAGTTAGGGTTTAGTGGTCAAATCAGCTAGACTTCCCATATGTGATGTTAACCTAAGAGAGTAGCATCTACTCACCTCCCAAATATTCTTTTTAAAAAATTAAAATAGAAAATACTGCTTTTAATAAAAAAGCATAAACCTTAACTTGTTTTTTTTTTTTTTACTAATCTTCATATTGGTAAGAGAATGTGTGTTCAAATTAAAACAAGATTTAAAAAATATAGCTACTTAGGCATAATATGTAGCTTTCTCATTTAACTTGTTATTATTCTCATAACTCACTAAACTCATCAATCATTATTTAACTTTCCCAAAAACTTAAGCAAAATACTTTTCTTTTATCATGACAGGAGTTAAAGCACCTTAGAGTAGAGATTTTTAATCTGATATTTGTGAATGTGTGTGTTTTGGTTTCTTAGACATATTTTGATAACTGAATAATTTGCTTCCTTTGTAATCCTATGAGTTTTATTTTATGCATTTAAAAACATTGGTCTGGGAAGGGGTCATAAGCTTCACCACTGCCACAGAGAGCCATGACCCAGGAAAGGTTAAAAATCCATGGTTTAGAGTAAAAAAGAATTCTGTTCTAAGGGGTTTTCCAAGAAGCCTTTGCTGATAACTTTTCCTCATCTATTAGCTTTCTCCACAGCAACACAAGGACCAAAATCGTGTTGTTGTTCTTTGGTCTTTTCATTCATATTTAATTCTTTGTGACCCCATTTGGGGTTTTCTTGGCAAAGATATTAAAGTGGTTTGCCACTCCCTTCTCTCGTTCATTTTACAGATGAGGAAACTGAGGCAAATAGGGTAAAGTGACTTGCCTAGAGTCGCACAGCTAATAAATATCTGAAGCCATGAAGATGAATCTTTCTGATTCCAAGCCCAGTGCTTTATCCCCTGTGCCATTTAGCTGCCCCTCACGTCCAATTCTTTTGTGACTCTATGGACCACATAGCACACACTTCATCTTTTTCTCATCCTTACAGAGACTTGATAAAGCTTTCTATTGCCATTGTGAAGTTCTTCTTTCTTCCTGGCAAACTTATTAAGAAGTATCATCTTCTAGTTGGTTCTTTCTGACTTTTACACCTGTAGGAGAGACATAGGAGAGATACACAAAAAAAGAAATCTCAAAACTGATAAAGAAAAAAAGATAGCGATAACAGATTGATACAGTGTGAAAGTCAAAGGATCTGTGTTCAAGTCCTCTCTCTGCCACTTACTATGTTTTATACTTTAAGCAACATATTTTCTTTCACTGACATTGACCCTGTCTGTAAATGAAAGGCCAAACTAGATCGTTGCCAAGATTTCTTCCAGTTTTGAATCAGTGATTCTTTTGAAGGAATAGCCAGTTGTGGGGAGGGAAAGAGAAGGAGAAGTTGAGATGAAAGGAGAGGGGAGGAGAAGAATTAGAAAAAAAAAAAAGAGGTAAGGAAGAAACGAGGTTATAGTATTTGAAAAAAAATTATTTCTATGGAACTGAAATATATGTGTGATGAGAGCTAATTTTTTCCCCTGCTTTATAATGTTTTTTTTTATTAAAGCTTTTTATTTTCAAAACATATGCATGGATAATTTTTCAACATTGACCCTTGTAAGACCTTGTGTTCCAAATTTTCCCCTCCTTTCTCTCCCCTCTCCCTTAGATGGCAAGTAATCCAATATGTTAAACATATTAAAATATATGTTAAATCCAATATATGTATACATATTTATACAATTATCTTGCTGTACAAAAAAAATGAGATCAAAAAAGGAAAAAAATGAAAAAGAAAACAAAACGCAAGCAAACAACAACAAAAAAAGTGAGAATGCTTTGTTGTGATCCACATTCAGTTCCCATAGTCCTCTCTCTGGGTATAGATGGCTCTCCTCATCACAAGATCATTGAAACAGGCCAATGAGAACTAACTTGTAAAGAATACTACGTTTAGTTCTTTGGCAGAATGAGTGAAGAAGCATCAAGAAACAAATTTCTATATATGAGATGCCTTTTTTATCTCCACTCAAAAACTTGATTGGAGAGCCCAGAAAGAATATTCACCTCTGAGCTACTACTGCCATTGCTGCTGCTAATGCTGTTTTTCTTTCATGAAGGCTCCAATTTGATACCAGCCCTCCAAACTGCTGAGTGAATTATTTTATGATCCTAGGGGGACAGTCTTTTCAGAAATTTAATCACAGAGTTCACTATCAGATGTTTCAAGTTAGCCTACTGTCTTTTTGTTTTGTCATGCCCCATCAAAATAATAATAATTGTGGAAGAATAGACATTAGTCACGATCTGGAAAGGGGAATGGGAAAAGGAACAGGGGAGGAAAAGCAGCTCAAGTCTTTGAGCAAACAGATGATGGTTCAAAGAAAGCTATGATAGAATGGGAGGATCTCCTGATGTAATGGGAGCCTGTCAGATGTTTTATGCTTCTTCTTCCACATAGGACTAATAATACCTACTACCATACCTACTTCACAGTGATAAAAATCAAGTTAATAGATGGACAATGTTTTAAAACTTGTATATATTATATAAATGTAATAATTGTTATTATTATGTATTATTAAGAGCAATATAAAATTGCAAATAATTTTTACTTGTTTGAGTTTTTGTTTCCTAAAAATTTCCCTGCCCCATCTCCCATTCCCTGAGAGTTTTATTTTCATCTCAGAAATGAATCCATGTAAGATGTCAATGAATGATAATAATTTAATGGATCACCTTTTCTGGATAACATCCAATAACTTTCAACTGGAACCTTTAATTCCTTAACCCCCAAAGAATGGTCAAAATTGATGGAGAAGAGAGTTTTGCTTATCAGGGAACCCTCACCAAAATTAGGTACCCTTCAGATTGTATCCACAAATAAAGGAATCAATATATGGGACAGTTTTGCATAGCCCTTTAGGAGAGGAAGCTTGGTACAAAGGGAAAAAAGACTAGATTTACCTAAAATCTTGTCCTAATCCCATCCAACTCCCCAAATCTCCCCAGCACTGGACATTTTATTAACGAAGCCTTTAAGCTTATTTTTAATTGATTTTTAAAATTTTAATTTAGCTTATTTTTTTAATCATAGGGGCAACATAATGCTCCTATGGGTCCATATGGTCCCTTCTTCTGCTATTTTGTGGAGTTTATATCAGATGAAAAGTAGTAAAATCACCATAGCTTAGAGCCTCCGGTTAGGAAAATTCCTAACATTCAAGCAGAATTTTGGCTCTTTGCCCTAATTTAAATGTATATTTATCTCTGCTGCTGGGCAAGCACAAGGAAGGGAAATTGGGGCAAGAGTAGGAAACTTTTTTTTGTCTAATTTTCCTTCAGCCTTTCAAGAAAGGGCGTATACAACCCGTATGGAGCAATTAGGTAACATAGTAAAAGTAGGAGGCCTGAATTCAGAAACCTGAGAAGAAATCCATCCTCAGACACTAACTATGTAACTCTGGGCAAATCACTCAAAACTCTATTTGCCTCAGTTTGTCATCTGTTAAATAGGAACACACTGGGAAGGAAATGCCAAACCACTCCAATATCTTGACCAAGAAAACCCCATGAACAAGTTCACAGGGTCACAAAGAATAGGACATAACTGAACTATCAAACAACATACAACCCCTCGCTTCAAACTGAGCTTCCTGTTCTAAGATGCCCATGGAAGGGGTAAATGGACTTCCTTTCATTTTCTCCTTTTGCGTGTTGCCCTTGCTCTGAGGAGTCTTTCTAGCTCAGCTGGTTAAATGTTGGTGAGGCTGGAAAGACCCTTATTATTAGTGCTACTCCCCATTCCTTCCTCCTCATTCCTCAGAACATGACTCCATTCTGCTTTTTGACTCAAAGATCACAAGAGTCCCCAGTCACTCTCAATGATAAAAGAGGAACACTCTGAATTACAGATCTCAGGATGTCCATCAGTTCGCCAAACCTTTTTAAGAAAAGATAAGGAAGGAATAGCTAGGTGGTACAGTTCCTCCTAGGTCAGGAGGAACTGAGCTCAAATCTGGCCTCAGACACTTAATAGTTACTGGCTGTGTGACCCTGGGCAAGTCACGTAACCTCAATTGCTTCAGAAAAAAAGAAAAAGAAGAAACATTAAGAAAATTAGTTCAACAAAATTAACCTATACATCAATCAAGTCTGAGAAGACCATCAATGTTCCTCTATTATGATCTTCTATCCCTGCACAGAAGGGGAAGAGATGTATTTTCTCATCTCATTTTCAGAGCCAGGTTCACTCATTATAATTAATGACAACAGGAGCTGACTTCCTGAAATGTTTGAAAACAAAACAAAAGTCATAAATATTTGCTTTGGAATAGCTCTCTTGGCAAGTCAGCCAAAAAGTAGAATGTTCACAACTACCAGAATTATTCCTAGGAGGCTCTTCTTAATCCTCCTATTTTGATTTGATTCTGATCTTCAAATGCTCTCCTCTCTTGCCTCCTAGGAAATGGAATTCTTATTCTTCTATTAATTTTGACCAGTTTTTGTCCATCTTAATTAGTTTCTCTTCCTTTTCTTGCCTCTTATATCCTAAAGGTTTCTGTTCTTAGTCTTATTTCCTATTTTCCCTATACTCTTTCTCTGGACAATTGCATGCCCATTCCCAGCATCAACTACCACCTCTTTGTAACTTTGTATCATTGGTCTCAGAATCCAAGAAACATGAATCCTAATCCTGTCACAGATACTTACTAACTATGTGATTCTACAGATATCATTTAACTTCTGAGCCTGTTTTCTCCTTTGTTAAATGGGAGAATAAGCAAGCTGACTTCAAAAGGTTATTATGAGGATTGAATTAGGTTATAGATAGGTTATTATGAGTATCAAATCTGATTATATATTGAGTAGAATATATATTAATTTATATATCAAAAAGGATCAAATTAGATATTTCTGAAGCACTTTATGAATTTTAAAATATCATATGTTTGAATTACTATTATTATTACTAGGTCCTATAGATGCTACTTCTAAAATATCTATCATATCTCTGCTTCTATCACATCTCTATCTTTCTTTCTATTCCCACTGCCGTAACCCTAGTAAGTTCCTCATTGACTCTTATCTGGACGATTGCAATTGTGCCCCTAGCTGCTTATAAAACTTCAAGTTTTGCTGCCAAAAGTAGATGAAAATGTAATTTTTTCAATTACACTGAAAATATGTTTAACAAAATAAATTAAAAATACAATATAACATAAACAATGTTAATTTGTGGTTTTCTATGTCAATATTTGGCCTGCAGATTTGTTTCTATTGGAATTTGAAGCAATCATCCTAAATAGACTCTAATCCCTCCTATAAACTCTTATCAGGTTAGTCATTCTAAAACACAGTTCTTATCACTTTAATAGCCCCACTTAAAAAAAAAAAAAAACTCTTTAACAGTTCACTACTGATGACTGAAAAGGTCATAGAAAGAGAAATCAGAATTCTAAGTCAAGGGACCTGAGTTCAAATCTTTATTCTATTATTTATTAGCCATGTTTACGTAGCCATGTAACTGAACATCTTTGATCCTTATTGTATCTATAAAAGGATTAGAGCAAACAATGTGAAAGGTGACTTGTAGACCTATAGCTTATGATCCTTTGAATAAATATCAAGCTTTGCCTATCATTCATAATTTGGTTTCAACCTTATTTCTCGTTACACCTTCTTATTCTCCAGACAAACCAGACTATCTTCCAAATTCCCTTATCTATCTTATCTACTTTCGTACCTTTGATCATGCCAGTCCTTTCCGCTCTATTTCTTTTCCTCCTCACTTCTGTCTGCCCAAGACTACCCATCCTTCTGGGCATAGGATAAATATTGTCTTCTCCAGGAAGTCTTCCTTGATTTCAATAGCCCCAAACAGACAGAATCTCTTCCTCCTCTGAACTTTTCCATAGTTAGCTAGATTTCTGTTACTGAACTTTCATATTCTACCTGATGAAGAATCTTAATTTGATGCCATGTGAGGGTCAGCTAAAAGAAAGATAAGGTTTAGAGAAGAGCACATTGAATCTTTGAAGGGCTATTATATGGCAGATGAATCCACTTTTTCTAATTAGTCACAAAGCATAGAATCAGGAACCATGAAAGACGCAGAGAGAAATATGTAGACTTGATATAAAGAACTTATCTAAGAATCTGAGCAGGTTAAAACATTTACCCTTCAGAAACATACAAACATGACAAAACAGAGCTAATAATTTGTTGTTTTTTCGATTGTTTAGACATAAGAAAATGACAGAGGAAATGTAAGTAATGCAAATTAAGCTTAAAAATATTTCCCTTGTATATTTATTATTATACTCAAAAACTGGTTGTTAAACATTTATCAGTACTTGCCTGATTTCAGCTTTTTTTCTCAGAAAGGTGGTTGTTAAACATTTACTAGCATCTCCCTGGTTAGAGATATTAGGAACAGTAGAATAGTTTCCCTCAGGAGATAATTAATTCTCTCTCACTGTTTGTCCTTCAGCAGCAACTGAATGGCCACCTGTCATGGCTGCTATGGAATGGATTTTGTTCTTGTTTAAGTCCAGCCAGATGGTTTCTGAGATCCCTTCCTACTTGGAGATTCTCTAATGAGTGATTGTGTCTTTTAATTATTCCTCCATTTGCTTTACCTTCCCTACTGAACTATAAGCACTGTAAGAGCAGGGACGACTTCTTAATCTTGATTGTATCTCCCACAGAATCTGGCATTGCTTTATATACTTGGTATCCCCCAAGTCTTATGTACTTACTTAAGTATTTACTTATCCCCCAAGTACTTACTTACTTAAAATTTTAGAAACTTAAAAATGCATTAAGAATCTGGGATACCCCATAGAATATATTTTGCTCATTCATTCAGTGAATGTTGGTTGAATGAATGAATCAATAAAGTGAAATGAAGATTATTACTGTTAGGTTTAAAAAGAGGAAATGCATCCAGAATAAAGGACAGGACCTTTTTAGATTCCATTCTTTTCTGCCAACCAATGGATTAGAAAATATAGTATTTACATATACCATGAAATTAGACCTCTACATTCCAGTGGAGCATATCTGTTCAAATTGTAGCTATGTTTATGTTTCATTTTCAGATGAGAGTGTTTGTTACAAAACAGAAAAAAAAAAAAAACACTGAGTTTAACTTGAAAAAACAAACAGGATCTTGGAAAATACTTGGGAAAGGACTGGAGGTAGAGGACTACTTCTTAGTATTAGTTGTGACTTTGGAGAATAGAAACTGGTGGGGAGGACGCAGCAGACTTCTGCTGGTCCTTTCCCTTATTTCTAAGGAGAAAATGGCGAATAGGCAGAGCAGGAAGAGCTGAGATAGCCTGCCTATATCTATTCAATACCTGAATGCGAGAGTCAAAGCAACCCAATTTAGCAATGGGATATAGCCCTGAAAGATAGAGTGGGAGCTGGGCCAGCCACATATATAGGCTACACCAATATAAAAAGTGAATTGCCAAGAGCCCAAGAACTGGATATTCCCCAGAAGCACTAGGGTGCCTGAAATTCACAGAGCATTTAGAGCATTTTTTAAATTGTTCAAAGCATTTTCACATCTATGACCTTATATGATCATAAAAGCTGCCCAATGAGGTAGACAGGTCTGGTTATCATCCCCACTGCACAAATGAGGAAACTGAGACTCACAGAAAGGAAGGAATCACCTTAAGCCTAATAGCTAATCAGGGGAACACCCAACTTTAGTACCCAAGCCTCTATTTGACTTCTGAATGACCATATTACCCATGAGACAGTGTGACATAGTGGAAAGAATGCTAGACTTAAAGTCAGGAATATGGATTCAAATGCCAGAGGTTTTGGGACACTAGGCAAATCAGTAAACATCTCTGAACCTTGGTTTCCTCATCTGGAAAGTGGTAAAAACAATAACAATATGTGACATAACTATTTCATAGGGTTGTTGGGAGGGTCAGATGAGATAATATATGCAAAGTATTTGGTAGAACCTAAAGAAATCTACAAATGTGTCTTCCCTTATTCTTTTTATCATATATTTAAATGAGTTCAGATAGAAGCAGTCTGAGAACAGATTGTTTTCCTATTTTGGATTTGATGTTCAACATCCTGTTTCATAAGTATGTAAAATGATTGATTTCTGTAATTGAATACAAGTATTGAATATAAATGAATCTTCTGAAGGTTCCATCTTTAGAACAATTCTAGAAGCAAACAAATTGGTGGGAGTGATGGATACCTCATCCTGTCCCCATCTGGTTTTGATTTCTTCTGCTAGGTCTTAATATTTTGAGAAATCTTCATTCCACATAGTTTGGAGGTTATGAGTATTCAGGATGGCAACACCTAATTAAAATGTTATTCTTAAACTTATGTGGATCAAAATGATATTCAGGCAATTTAAGGCAACAATTTTGGGTGTTGTAATGTTGCAGTTTCAGTACAGTTGGATTGTTGAATTCTTAAGAATACTTTAGGACCTATATTTGTGAACTGGGCATTTGCCATCTGTTCTTTTTTTAAAGAATAGCAAGATTATTGTGTCCAAATCTGACTACTAAGACTAGATAGTGTCTTAATAGATGCTAAATTTCTGCAAACTAAATGCCTGCAATCTTTGCTCTGAAAAATGTATATAGATAGACCTGGTCCTGAATCTCTATCATTAGCCCCTAAATTTCTGTTAAAATAAAACAAAACACCTCTAACCATTTGTTGATAATGTTTGCTGAGTTCAGGTATTACTCACAAAGGGCCTTTTAATTCCACTCAAATCTATTTCATAGCCTCCATTCACACATAAGCTAATTTTGGTTGCATTTGACAAATCCAGAGCCACATAATTTTTGTCAGTCATTACTATTGCTCAGTGAAGTAATGTCTGATTTTTCCAAAATTATTATTAATATTACTATCCTGTCAAATCCAGACTGAAATGGTATAGTTCAGAAGAAGGTGAGTATCCTCATTCAGTTAAGTCCTTTAAACACAGCCATTCCTCTCTCCTGCTGTTCAGTCTTCTGGACAGCCAGCTCCCTCCTTTTTCAACATACCTAATCCATTCCCCAGCTACTCTACAACCGATGTAGTTTTCCAGGCATGGACGCTCTCATCTCATCTGGCTTGCTGTGCTCAGCATTTTGCCCATTCCCATCTTGAATGTATTAACTGCTGTACTCAAACACACATTGGAGGAGATTACATTTTCCATGGGGCAAAAGAAAATAGAATCTCACAAAAAGAATAGTTTCTCTTTTGTTCCCCTCTGAGTTCTCAGCTTCTGAAGTGAGATTTGATATATGTTTCCCCTCCCTTCTGACCCCTACCCCAATTTATTCCTGAAGAAATAAGATTCTGGATAGAAAAACAGATCTATAGACTAGACCTTTAGGATTTGTTTGAGTAACAGGAACCAAGTGGAATGACAAGTACAGGGGCTGAGAATGAAGGAGAAGTTAAAATGAAGCAAGGAGATTATATTTAAAAATCCAAGCATTAAATAACAATGGTCTAAAATCTTCCCAGATCAGAGTATAGGGGGATGAAAAAAAAATGGAATGAGACCAAAATGTTGTCTCCCAACATATATATACCTTAATCTGATCATATTCCTCCTACTCAAGGTATACCAGAAAGGCCATTAGCTTTAGATTCCAAGTACTCAAGTTCAAATTCTGACTCTGCTATTTAGTACCTCAGTATACTCATCTGTAAAATGAAAAATATTGATCTATATCAGGGGTTCTTAACTTTTTTCATGAATCATGAAACTCTTTGATATCCTGAAGAAGTCAATGAATCCCTTTTTCAAATAAGGTTTTTAAATGCCAAAAATAAAACATATAGGATTACAAAGGAAAACAATTATATTGTAATACAAGTACCAAATTAAAAAAAAAAAAAAGGTCATGGACTACAGATTCGGAACTCTTGATCTAAATTTTATCTACACTCCCTTCTAGCTCAAATATAATTTTTTTGAACTATCATCAGTCAACTAGAGCTTGGGTAGAGAAAGGAGAGAAGAAAGAGAAGAGAAGATGAGGACCGGGGAAAAGGAGGGAAGTATAAGAAAAGGAATCGGTTACTTTAGCTCCTAAACGCTCTGACCTGCCATCAAGGATAAAGACCCCAGAGGTGCTGGAAAAGGTATTCCCTCTCCTATCTGCTAAATTCCACCAAATCCAGGAAGATGCTTCTGCTTCCACATATCCAAAATATCAGCAGCATTCTTGGTGACGTTTTTTAGGAACTGAGATGGTAGAAATTATAAATGAGATATGATAGTTCTTATGTTCTACCTTCTTCTTGCTATAAGGGAGAAGTGAAATTAATAAGTGACATAACACAACAGGAAATTCCAGAGACATGAATATGTAACATGAGCAAAGCCAATGGGAAGTTTTCAGGAGAAGGACAGCAGAAGATTAAACCAAATCTTACTTATTCTTCAATCTGAACTCTGGTCCCAATCTTCTACATGAAGTCTTCCGAACTCACCTATCCCTTCTCTGAATTTCTCTTGTACGTTTTGAATATGCTTATTATAAACACTATATATATATGTGTGTACGTATGTATATACATATAATATTATGTGTCATATTATTTGTTCTTCACTAAGCTCCCACTAATGCAGAGATCAGTCAGTCAGCTATTAGGAGGATCATTTATTAAATATGTCAGGCATTGTGCTAAATATTGGGGATACAGAGAAAGACAAAATACAGTTTCTGTACTCAAGGAGCTCACTATATAATGAGTGGAAGAGCATGAAACATAGAGGCTGGCTCTAAACAATCTTTTTAAAATGTAATGTTTTTCCCCAATTGCCTGTTAAAAGAATTTATATGTATTTTTTAAAGTTTTGAGTTCCAAATTCTATGCCTTCTTCCCTCCTTCCCTGCAGTACTCAATCCAATATAGTTTATACATGTGCAATTATGTAAAATATTTTCATATTAGTAATTTTATACAAGAAGACTCAAATAAAAAAATAATAAAGGAAGAAAATGAAAAATAGCATGCTTCAATCTGTATTCACTTAGTATCAGTTCTTTCTCTATATTGCTGAGAATAGCTAAGTCATTCACAGTTGATCATTATACAGCATTACTATCATTGTGTAAATGTTTTCTTGGTTCTGCTTATGTCATTTTGCATCAATTCATGGAATTTTTCCAGGTTTTTCTGAAATCATCCCTTTTTTTCATTTTTAGCACAATTTTCCATCATAATCATATACCAAAGGTTGTTTGACTATTAAATTGAATTGAAGGGCATCCATTCTATTTCCAATTCTTATTGGTTCTGGATTTTCAAAAGCTGTTCTCTAAAAGATCCTACCAAAGAGGAAAGATTTCCTCTATGGATCTAGTGATAGAATGCTTATCTTTCTCATCCAAGGACAAACCTAACAAAGATTAGAAAGGCTCATCATAGGATGAGTCATCTTGGCCACAAAGACTCATAAAACCATCTAGTAAGTCATGGAAAAAGCTGTAATCTGCATTGGTGAAGAAAGAAACCACATGGATAAGGGTAAAAATCCCCTAAGTATTGAAGTTTCTTTCTGGCTGTATGGTCTTTTCCTCCTCTACAAAATGAAGGGGCTATCCAAGATAGTCTCTAGGTCCCTTTTACTTCTCCATCCACTGACTTTCTGACATGTGTCTTATATGTCATAGACAGGCAATGCCCGAGGTCATATGGCCAGTAAATGTTTAAGGCCAGATTTGATTTCAAGGAGGTGAGTCTTCCTGACTCCAGGAGTAGCGCTCTGTGCACTATGGCACCACTTAGCTGCATATGAAGTAATGGGACCCCCTTATGTTGAAAAATACTAGTCGCCTCATCCCTCTCAAAAATAGACACATTCTGCTGACAAGTTTCCAAACAAACTTGTTCGACTCTGCTTCTCAGAGCACATAGAACCATTCTTCTATCTTCCCTTATTTTCCCTTTTTCCCTTTTCAAAGCTCTTTACATTAAACTTCAAAGCCTGGAGAAATGAGAACTGCTACAGTTTTCATTATTAGAAGTAAATTGTCATAAGTAACATAGAAAGACAACAAGACCTATGTTCAAGCTCTGCCCCTGAGACCCCTGAGCTATGAGTTCCTGAGCATGTTACTTAACTTCCCAAGGTTCTAGACTTCGTTTAATCTAAGCATGGCAATTTACCATAATGCCTGTTAAATTTCATCCCAGTTTTGACTAAGATTCCAGACTCTCAAGAGATGACTCTGAACTCCTGCCTGTTACCCCTTCCAGGTAGTACAAATTTGCACGCAAATTTGATGTGAATGACAGCTAGACTTTCACCCATATCAATGAATGAATGGTGGAAGACTTTAAAGGGGATAGATTCTAAGACAGAGCCCTAGGGCATACCAATAGAGATCATCCTTTGAATTAGCACCCATCCCTTAATCAATACTCTTTTAATCCCATTGCTCATTTAGCCCTAGAAATTATTGATTATATTCTTCTCCAAAACACATATGTTCTTCTTGTTCACAAGGGTGCATGAGACTCTCATCACCACATTCTTATACGTGCAAGATAGCTTTACTTACATTATATATTTTTGTTCCTACCCTATTGTGGAAATGGAGGAATGATGATGCATACTGTCTGTCTCCAGAGAAAGAACTGATATTAACTGAACATATTTTAAAGCATGCTATTTTTTCATTTTCTTTCTTTCTTTTTTTTTCTCTTTTTCTTTCTTTCCTCCTTCCTTCCTTCCTTCCTTTTATTTGAGTTTTCTTGTAAAATGACTAATATGAAAATGTTTTACATAATTACTTATGGGTGAATATTTTTGTCCTCTTTTATATATGAGAGAAATTAGGATGCTAAATTACCTTGGCCAAGGTCACACAGCCAGGCTGAGACTGGGACCCATATCTCTTGATTCCTCCTTCAGGGGTTATTTCTTATATTATCCTAGAGGGTGAGATTCTGACTAAGAAGGACTAGACTCAGTGATAGTAGACCACTAGCAGAATTAGGAGTATGAGAGTCGTTGCAGTATAGAAGGAAAAGCACTGTAACCAGTAGACCTGGATTCTGATATTTATTTTCCATTTGACCTTAGGTAATTCATCAAAATTCATCAAATAAATTCTTCATCTGTAAATGGAGGATTGAACTAGATCAAGGCTTCTTACCAGATTTATAAGTCTATGTTTCTATTTATTGGATAAGTTAAAACAGCTGGGCTGCTGGGAATTATTGTTCCAGCTCCTAGAAATGAAGATGGAAACCAATAAAAATGGTTTGCTTCTATCCAGCATGGGCCAAGAGATGAGCTAGGGCAAAGATCTTCAAGAGAACACATAGATTTTATCTCATGAACACTGACACCATCTTGTGCTGCCACATGTATTTTTCTCCATCTTGTTCTTCTGCAAATTATCCAAGGGGAAATTAGATAGAATAAGCCATCTATTGTTTCATAAATGCAGGTGGCTGCAATTAATCAGCACCTCTCAATTCTGAAAACAGAAAGACTTCAAAACCTACTTTTCCCCATCCCAACTTGAACAAAACTTACTCATTTCACCTTCCAACATGGAAAGACCCTAATCTTTCCTCCAATTAGAAATGATTACTAATAAATAAATAAGACTATTAATAAAATTAATGTTATGTTCTGATTTGTGTGCTTGTAATTAATTGGTTTTATTTGATTAATTGTTTTTAATACATTAAATCTTTGATAATTACTCTCCCTCTGTATTCAGAATTTTTGAACTTACTGGGGAGTCCACTGACCCATTTATTATGCTTATCTTGCTAATAAATACTATTGATTAGATTGTTTCCTCAGTTAGTATTAATTAACTCCACACTGTGCTACTGGGCACTGTTATCCCAACTCCTAGAAATGGAGATGCAAACCAAGCAAAAATGTTTCTATTTCTGTATGACATAAACTAAGGAGACATTAGATTGTGTAGGTTGGAGAACCTCCTCTCCAAAAAAAAGAAAACAGTATAAAATTTTTAGCTATAGTCCTTAGGACAGAGATTCTTAACCTGGAGGACCATGAACTTGGCTATGCTTTCTTTTAAATATTTTGATAATGATGTCATTATAATTTGTTTCCTTTGTAATACTTTAATTTTATTTTATGCACTTAAAAATAATATTCTGAAAGGGGTTCATAGGCTTTACCTGACTAACAAAGGTCCATGAAATAAAAAAAATAAATAAAAATGTAAAACTATTCCCAGCCCTAACGCCAGAAACTGCCACCAGCCTTCAAAGCATGTGAGGATCAAATCAAATCCACCACCATTCATTTGTTGAATTCTTATTTTGAGCCTGGTCTTATGCTAGAGACTGTAAGGGATATCGTCAGAGTTTAAAATATAGCTCCTACCCTCAAAAATAGTCTAATCACAGAGGCAAGATACAATGGTAGCTCTGAATTGGGTCATGAATATGATATAAAAAACTATGGAGAGCTAGATGGTGCAGTAAGAATGTATATATGGTCAAACACGTTCTGTGTTATGGTAGTTTCCTTTTGTGTCTACACTGAACCAGATGGTTACCTACCAGTCATCCCTACACCTTCCCTTCTCTACTCAGACCATCACCTCTATCTTCTTCCTCTAGAACCCTGGACTCTGCCCCTGGATCCATCTTAGTATGGACTGGTGAGATTTCCCCTCCTCTTTCCAAGACCTAGGACATATTTCTTGCTAAATCCCTTTTATGTGTTGACTCCCCCGTTACAATATCAGCTTGAAGGTAGGGACTGTCTTGCTTACCTTCATTTACAGTTCCATTTAGCACAGGACCTGGCAAATGGTCATAGCTTAAATGCCGAGCTCGGTCTCTTCTGATTCTGGAACCTGTGATTCTGCAATGGTACAAGCTCCTTTCATCCAGAATTACTGAATGGAACAAAGCCAAGGCAATATTAGAATAGCTCATGATGGAACATCAGTAGAGCTGGTGTAGTTAGGAAATGTTTTGAATAGGGTGTTAAGGACCTAAGCTTGGGCCATAAAGCTAGGGAAAAGGTTTGAGGTTAGGAGAGATGCTAAAGCACAGCGAAGATGGGGTCTGGGGAATGACTCTGGGCTATGCAACCTGGCTGACACAGAGGGAGCATGGTGGACAATAAAATTGGATGAGCAGAGTGGAGCCAGCTGATGGAGATTCTCTAAGCTGCCCTAGTGAGGTTAGACAACAAGGCCTCTTCTATAGCAGTCAGGGATGACTGGAATGATGCAACAACATTGCAACAATATGGGATGTTCAGGAAGGACTAGAAACTCTATAACAATCTGCCTCCGAACTCAGAAGTTTGGGCCCTATTGAGGGGAAAGGAAGGGAACAAGAATTTATTAAGTTCTTACTATATGCCATTTACTGAGTGCTAAGGAGTGCTTTACAAATATTATCTCTTTTTTTCCCTGAGGCAATGGGGTTAAGTGAAACTTGCCCAGGGTCACACAGCTAGACAATAGTAAGTGTCTGAGATCAGATTTGAATCAGGTCCTCCTTACTTCAAGGCAGGTACTCTATCTACTGCACTCTCTAGCTGCCCCAATATTATCTCATTTTATCCTCACAACAATCCTGGAAGGTAGAGACTATTATTAACCCCATTTTACAATTGAGGGAACTGAGGTAGACAGAAGTTGGGTGATTTGCCTAGGATCACACAACCAAAAGTGACAAAGGCTGTTTTCCCGATTCCGGATCTAGTGATTTCTCCACTGTATTACCTAGTTACATGCAAGGAACCTAGAACCCATGTCTGAAAGGAAGACCAGTGTGTTCCTTGCTCTGTCTCCTTTAGACGAGCAACCTCCAGTGGCAGTGAGGAAACCCCAGATTTTCTCCCCTGAGGTCTCTGCTGAATAAAAGCATCTTTCTCCTCCTCTCCATCCCCAGTGACAGTGATCCCTCCCCCTCTCTCCACTCTCCCCACAGCAGAAATGTCAGGAGCCCAGATTCCATGACTCATCTCAGCCAATGGAAATTTCTTGCCATCTACTGCGACCTTTGGTTAGCTGTCTGGTGTCCATGCCAGAAGGTATAGGATATCCTGTCTGCCAAGCAAGAATGATGATGACTGAAGGAAGGCTGAAGTTACCAGGGAGGGAAGAACTGAGCAAGTTAGTGGCTCTGCGACATGTTTCCTGAGTTTTAGCAGTAGTATATCGCCACAAAACTAACTTGATAGGTAAATCTCAAGCCCTTAGGCATAGCACATTACTGGGAAATGGAGAAGGCTAGCTACCCAGACCAGTTGTGGCTGTGAAAGATCAGAGACCTTCTGTAAGGGGCATGGAGCCGGTAGGCAAGAAGTGAATTCTGCTTCTAAGTCTGAATTTACATCTGGATGATTCTGGACAAGTTACTTAACTTAGACAGAAAGGAACATAAGCCCCTTGGGAGCAGGGAATGTCTCATTTGTGTCTCTGGGGTCTGTTCTTTGAACAGAAGCCAGAGGACATAATGACATTTGGTCCTAAAGTCAGAAGACCTCAATTCGAATCACTACTACCACTTTGTACTGTGTGACTTTGGACCTCAGTCTCTTTCTTTGTAGAGTAGGAGGCTATATTTTATGATCTCTGAGAGAAGGTCTGAGAAGACTATCCTCATAGGAGGGAGCAAGATTGTAAAGGGCTTTAAATGCCGGCAGAGGACCTGACATTTGATCCTAGGCGCTGAGAGGGAGCCACTGTGGTTTGTTGAGTAGGGGACTGGCACAGACAGACTCTCACTTAAGGAAAATCACCTTGGCAGAAAGGTAGCCCAGAGGGATGATAGCTGGGTTCTAGTCTAACCCCAGATACAGATGAACTAACAAACTTTGGGGAAGCCAGTGATTGTCACTAAAGCCCTGTAATTTTCCAAAGCTCTTTTTCTTCCATTTGATCATCACAGCAATTTTGTGAGGTATATATGGCATGAATGATTCTCATTTTTCTAAGGATAGAGAGGTGAGGTGATTTTCCTTGGCTTATACAGCAAATCAAGAACAGAATTAGGAAAAAAACCAGCTTAGATCTGACTTCAGGGACCTTTGTATCACACCAATCTGGGTTTCCTTGTCTTTTCTATGATATGCTCTAGTGCCCCTCTATAAAATGAGAAGTGACACAAGAACTTTACTAGTAATAGGCTATTAGGTTATGGAGGCAAAGAGATGACTAGAGTACTGGACTTAGAGTCAAAAATGATCTGAATTCAAGTCCTGACTCAGATACTTCCTTATTTATGTGATCCCAGGCATATCATTTTACCCCTGTCTCAGTTTCACCATCTGTAAAAAAGGGATGATAATAATAGCACCCACCTCACAAGGTTGATGAAAGAACTTAACATAAAGCATTTTGC
The DNA here is from genome assembly GCF_016432865.1 of Antechinus flavipes. Lineage (NCBI taxonomy): Eukaryota > Metazoa > Chordata > Mammalia > Dasyuromorphia > Dasyuridae > Antechinus > Antechinus flavipes. The sequence goes on from NC_067399.1 coordinate 537,526,227, forward strand.
AAACTTTGAAGTATTATTTATGTAAATGCTAACTATTATTTTTATTGTTGCTATTAATCAATCAATAAGCATTTATTAAGCACCTACTATGTGCCAAGCTAGATGGTGCAGTGGATAGAGTGCTGGGCCTGGAAGTAGGAAGATTCATCTTCCTAAGTTCAAAAGTGGCCTCAAACACTTACTCAAACAGTTACTAGGTAATTTGGACTAAAGTCTGCCTCAGTTTCTTCATCTGTAGAATGAGCTGGAGAAGAAAATGGCAAACCACTCCAGTATCTTTGTTAAGAATACACCAACTGAATTCACAAAGAGTCAGACACAACTGAAAATGACTGAACAACAACAAATGTGCCAGGTTATTGTTGTTATTATCAAGTTTATCTTGTTCCTCATCCCAATCCCCCCATTGACTGTTTCTTAAAAGTAGGTGTCCTGACTAGCCACCTAATAAGGTTGTTTGGCCAGTAAGTCAATAAACATTCATTAAATACTTATTATGTACCAGGCATTGTGCTTTAATCTTAGGAGAGAAATACAAAAGTGAAATTCAATCTCTGGCCTCAAAAGAGTTTACAATTTAATGAAGGAAGACAACACACAAAAATAATCTGGAGGGTGGGGGATAGGTATAATGGATAAATCCAGAGGAGTACGGCCTGACAGAAAATAGAATTTGGAAAAAGAGGTCTTGCATTTAAACCTCTCTGCATCTCAATTTATTCATTTGTAAAATAAAAGAGTTGGACTCAATGATCCAAGGGTCTTTCCAGCTCCCAAATCTATGCTCCTATAATCCTAAAAATTAGAGCAAGGCAGCCCATGAATACCGGACTACATTTATTTTGTTTTATTTTTATTTAGAAAAAAATGAGAGAGACCTTGATAGTACAAACAATTGTAAAAGTAGTCAAAAGTCACCGTGGTCTAGACAAACAGATTTTATGGATCCAATTAATTCTGCTGCTCAAAAATAGGCCCGGTTAATAGGTGGCTATATTTAGACACCCATCATTATCTGGCTGCCCCAGGGAGAACTTATCCCATTTATTTCATAAGCTCTTAATTCCAAACAGATCTTTGTCTATTGCCATTGTGGATTCTAGATCAGAGTTGGGAGAGAGGGTTGAGAATCGCCATTAATGCCAGAAGCCACTTTGGCTCTTAGGGACTTGACTTGAGCCAAAGAAGGGCAAAACCATGTTCCCAGCCCCTCAGGTCCAAATCCAGGTATCATTCTCAATTTCTCACTATTTCTCACCCCCACCCCCATATCCAAGCTGTTGCCAAGGCCTGTGACTATTATAACATCACTTCAATACACAACCCTCTCTCCTCTGATACTGCCATTATTCTAGTGCAGCCTTCATCATCTCACTTGGTCTACTGAAATAGTCTGCTGGGGGTCTTCCTGCCTCCAGTCTCTCCATACTCTAACCTATACTCCAATTAGCCACCAAAGCAATTTTCCTAAAGCACAAATCCAACCACATCACTTCACACTCAATAAACTCCATAGGCTCCTTATTGCCTTCAGGATCAAATATAAAATTTTCTCTTTGGGGACAACAAGGTGGTACAGTGGATAGAGCACCATCCCTGAAATCAAGAAGACCTGAGTTCAAATCTAGCCTCAGACACTTAACACTTCCTAGCTGTGTGAACCTGGGCAAGTCACTTACCCACAGCCAAAAAAAAAAAAAAAATCACTTCTTTTTGGTAGTCAAAGCCCTCATAACTTAGCCTCCTTTTATCTTTCCAGTGTTCTTACTCCCTACTATATACTCTCTGTCAAATGAGACTGGCTTCCTTGGCTATTTCTCAAACAAGATATTTCATCTCTCAGCTCAAAGTTTCATTTCTGTCTGTTCCCCATGCCTTGAATGCTCTCTCTCCTCCTCTTCTCCTCTTCCTCCTGGCTTTCCTAGCTTCCTTTAAATCGCAGTTAAAATCCTGTCCTCTATAGGAAGCTTTTTCCAATATTTCTTACTTCCAAAGCCTCTCCTCTTTTAATTATCTTCTTTTTATATTGCATAGAGTTTGTTTGTACATATTTATTTGCTCATTAGATCATTAGTTTTTTGAGGGTAGGGATGTCTTTTGATATGTTTTTTCTATTGTTGTTGGGTTATTGAGGGTTTGGGGGCTTGGGGGGTTTTTTGTATCCTTAACATTTAGCACATAGTATCTATTAAATGACTATTTATTGAGCAACTGGCTGACTCTATTTATTAGGGCATTAGCTAACAACCTGTTGAAAACAAAATAGATACGTAGAAAGAAGAGGGCAACCAAAGTGGTCCAGGATTCTCCCCCAGAGGGGTGCTGAATGGAGAGAAAGGTGAATGAATACCCAAGACATTTCACTCAATCAATATGGGGAAATATGAGACTGTCAGAGCTGGAAGAGAAATAAAAAAACTGCTCCAGAGGTGACTTCCAAGGTCACATAACCAATCAGTAGCAAATGCAAGACTAGAACCCACATTTTCACTCTATCCTGCCTGCCAGAGCCTACTGGAAATGGAATTCTCTGAATTTCGAGAGAGAAAGAAAATGCATAGTTTCTCTCCCACCCCTTTCTTCTAATCATTGTTTCCACCAGAAGACAGTGTGTTGTGCCATATCATGTTGTGTTGTATGTAAATGACCCAAGAACAGACAGATCTAATTTCCCTGAAAATACACACATGAGTATCTGAGTAAGCTTGGAGACAAAAGGCAAAGTGTTTGGCAGCTTTGCCTTCCTTACCAGTGCCAAACCCAGATTTCTCTGAAGATGACTGATGCTCTGGGCCCAGATCCCTGAACTGCCTGTCTCTTCTGCCTGAAGTGAAGACAGGGACTTAGGGGACAATGAAAGCCACCAAGAAGGGGCTCCACACCCTGAGAGTAGTCTGTCAGTAGCTTCATTTTTAACAATTCATCTCTGTCACGGATCTTAGTCTGGCCTGTTTGACTATGATAGGTATATAGAACGAGACTAGAAAGTCTGCAGTACATCCTTCCTTTAGGATGCTTCCTGACTCTATGCTATCAACATCTTTCTCCCCAATCCCTGCTTCTTGTATAAATGCTCTCTGAATCTTCTTCCAGGACTGATATCTCACACTAGTGAGAACTCACTTTCTTTTCTCTCTCCTCCTAGGTTGGTGGTGGGAGCTCCATTTGAAACCAATGGTCACCAGAAGACTGGGGATGTTTACAAGTGTCCAGTGGTACAAGGAAATTGTTCCAAATTGAACCTAGGTAACATTATTCTGAGAATCTGATAGGAAGTGGACTCTTCTTTCTAATGTAGCATGATACAGTGGTTGTGATTCTGGGCTTGGAGATAGGAAGGTTCTAGATTCATATATCACTTTGGACACTTACTAGCTATGTGATCTTGGGCAAAAATTGTTTTTATTGACTATGCTTTGGGGCATTCTTTTTTAATTCAGCCATATAATAACTGATATTTACAATCCTTTCAAATTTGCAAAGCAGGTCACCTCCTTTAACTCATTTAAAACCTACAACCACCCAATGAGGTCGATACTATTGTTATCTTCATTACATGGATAAGGAAACAGATTTAGAGAGGATGCATGATTTGCTGAGTCATATGTTGTTGTTTGTCCTTCATTTCTGAAGAGGACTAATAACATCATAGAGTGATGTCTTGACTCATATGTGAATTGGATGTAACTGAGGCAGAGTTGCACAAAGTCACCAGTCTCACTCTTTCCTCTACAGTCATCCTCCTGTGGCAGAACCAAAATCAAGATGACTGACAGTGATTTGGGATGTAGTGGATGACTTTGGCACATTGATATCTGACTAAATTCCAAGTATTCCACAGTGCTCGTTTCAGCTGCCTTCATGGATTTTAATTCTCATCTATCCATTTTACCAGAGGAAATCTTTTTTTTCTCAATATAAAGTTCAGCATCTTGTCCCCATCATAAACTAGTTCAACTCTACACTATATAGTCTACAAACTAAGTGATCCGGTAACTAAGAATGGTTTTTACATTTTTATTTTAAAATATAAAAACCATTCTTAGCTCTTTAGCTTTACAAAAACAACTGGCAAGTCAAATTTGGCTCTTGAGTGGTAATTTGCTGACCCCTCTTCTAGTACAGCATCCCCTTATCCTACTATTGATTCATCCTAGCCTAGCCTGAGCCCTGGTTTACTCTCACCATCCACTTGGAGCCTTTGTTCCTATTCATGTATAGCTTAATGAAGCTGAAGGAGATGACCTGTTACCAATGTGGGAGTTATTTCTGAATCACCCTGTCTGTGTATAGTCAGAACAAAGATTAGAATCAGCACCAAATTTGAATAAAGTTGAAAAAAAAGTTGGGCTATCAAAACAGGTCCAAGATGACCTATTTAAATAAACTAGGAGAGGGACCAAGAAACAGAAATGCTATCACTATTTCCTACTACAGTTAAACAAATTATAAAATATATCAACAAGGTGGCCAAAATGGCCTAGAAATTGTCTCAAAAAGCAAATTGTTTGCTGAACAGAAGTGTGTATATATAGCAACCAAGGATAAAAAAAAAGCTTAGAATGTAAAAACTCATTTGTAAAATATTAAGGAACAGGAGAAAGGAAGATTATGAGCAAAGTTCAGCTTATAAAACAATGAACAGTGAAAAGAATACGGTTGCACAAGATTTGGTCTGAAATGCTGTGACTGACCTTGATGACTCCAAGAGCAATTAAGGATAAAATCTGAAGAACAATAAATATATGATAAATGGAAAAGGACTGTGAAGATTTTCTATCAATGCCAATGAAATTATGACTGGACATCAATGTTACATTCCTCAATAAGCTACATCTGATGTGGGCATAGCACTTTAAAACAAAGACAAGTAAAGTAGCTATACCAGACAAGAAAACACAGTGAATGCTCCTTTGGAAATGTACATAATTTTAAGAATGTTAAGGTATCATTCCCCAAGGTATCGGAAAGGAAAGAAGGATACCATGGGAATAGAAAAAATAAATCCTTGATATTTCTATTACCAAGAAGATGAACAAGAAGAGGAGATCAGTAAATAACAGCTTCTATATGCCTACTTTCTCATCTCTACAAAATCTTTAAAAGAAAAATTTACATACATATTGAGATTTTCCTAAGGGGAAAAAATATGAGAAGACAAAAGGCAGGCTTTTGCAAATGATATTCTGTGTCAGACCACATCTTTATAGTCTATAGTCAACTAAAAAGTGTAGAGAATACAAGTCCCCCCTGTGCTTATTGTTTCTTTGCAATAAAAAAGAATTGATTTGGTAAGAGTAGAATGGAATCTTAAAGACTTTTCTCTGACAAGATGTTTCCCATACATATATCAATATTTTGTGATTAATGCAATAGAGAAAATTTTATTTTTTTACATTAGTTTTTAGAATTTTTGAGTTTTAGTTTCTCTCTCTTATTCCCACCCATTTCATAAAAGTCAAGTTGTGAAAGAAAACATAGATCTCCTACCCCAATGAAAATAAAAACTCTCAAGAAAAATTAGGTTAAAAAGAAGGAAAAAGATGAAGAGAGAATGCTTCAATCTGCATTCAGTCACAATCATTTCAGAGAAGACTTTATTAATAGACTTTTGATTATTAATAACAAAGAATGCATATGCTAGGGAGGCAAATGCAAGCCAAAGGTGTTTGCAACTGTCATAGAACACTATCTACAGTAAAGTCCAAAAGGAAGGAGGATTACCTTTTAATCTAGTTATTTGACTAATGGATGAATTTCAGGGGGATCCGTGAACTTGGATGGGAAAATACATCTTTATATTTTGATATGTTTTAAACATTTTAAAGGAGCAGGTACATGGCAAAGTGCATAGAGTGCAGAACTTGCAATCAAGAAGACTCATCTTTGTGAGTTTAAATCCAGTCTCAGATACTTTTTCCGCTGAGCGAGTCATGTGACTAATGCCTCAGTTCTTCATCTATAAAATAAACTGGAGAAGGAAATGGAAAACCACTCCCATATCTTTGCCAGAAATATCCCAAATGAGGTCACAAAGAGTTGAACACAACTGAACACACACACATAGACACAGACATAGACATTTTAAAACATCATTCTGAAGATTTCATAATGGGAAAAGATTAAGAACCCTTAATCTAGATGAAGTCCTCCAGACATTCTCTTTCACAGGTAGCATCGTGTTGATTATATCAAAGAAAACATTAAAGAGCAACCTAAATGAGATGCAGAAGTCTCTCACACACACACACACACACACACACACACACACACACACACACACACACACACACTTTAGCCTCTCTATCCACACAGGACAGAAAACAACCCCTAGAGAACGAAGAAAGCTATTTGTCCAGACTGATATGCAATTGGCTGGATGACCCACAGTGTTCACCTATCAGCATATGTATCTTAGAAAAGTCACCGCAAGTGAACAATAAAGTGGGCCCAAAATAAAATAGAAGACAATAGGCATCTTGATTTCATTTGACCTCAAGTTTCTCCATGAAACAAAATCTCATTTTTTAAACATTAATATTCTGCTAATGTCCTTTGGCTACAAATCATGAGATAACAATTTCCAAAGAGAAAAAATTCTAGGTCATTCAAAAGGCAAAGGAGATGCACAGTAGACATGAATAGACTATAGCATGCTATGAATGATAATAGCTTGTACAAAATGATATAAAAGATATAATTAAAAAGATATACAATCAGAAAAGAAGATGATCTGGTCACAGAGTAACAAGTGTTAAGAGAGGGGCAGCCCATCACCCTAGGGAGGTCCTATCACTGTGGTGATCCCTACCAAGGATTTATGGGATGAAATGGAGAAGATACCACAGGAATGGAAGCAGCATGGTGTGATGTGAAGAGCACTAACTCTAGACTCAGAAAATCTGGGTTCAAATTCTATACTTATGATGACTACTTGTGAACCCTTAGGGAAAATATATAATTACTCCTCCATCTGTAAAATGAGGGGGTTAGACTAGATGGATTCTGGGGACCCTTTCAGCTTTAGATCTATAAAGGATAAGAAGGCAGTGGGCATTTGGGGAGAGTGAATAATGTCACACATTAGTGCATCAAAGTACTTTATTAACTCTTAGGGAAGATAGTCCAGTCACCGAAAGATGTCGATGTAGCTGATGAGATGTCTTTTCATGATAGTGCAAAAGTCCTAGGAGACTACTCTGGTTTCAAAACAATAATAAAAACAGTGCCAGTCACACCTTCCAACTGTGCCCTACCTCTCTGATAGTGGGTACAGAAGAGAAGAACTGCATGGGGGCCAGACTCCTCCCCAAAGAGTATTGGGGTATTAAGTATTAAGAAGATAAGCAGAAGGATGAAAGGCTATAATCAAAGCTAAACTCTAAGACTGCAGGGATCCCAGTTAAGAAACCAAACCACTAGATGTTCTAGTCACATGATGATGTTTTATCCAGATGTCAACAGCAGCAATTGTTCCAACTCCACAGGTTAGAAATGAAAAACAGTCAGGACCCTCTCTGTCCCTCTGTACCCCTTTGTCCCCCATCTCCCCTTTGTTCCCCTCATCTCTTCCTCTGTCTGTCTCTGCCTGTCTAGCTGTCTGTCTCTGCCTATTTGGTTGTCTGTCTTTTCCCTTATAAAAATAGATGGAAGAAGGTACCACATCATTAGGGTTTAGATTTTCTTTTCTTTTTTGTTGTTGCCTTAATTGGAGTAAAATTTCACTTTCCCCAACCCTGAAATTAGACAGACCTTATTTCCAGGATCATCAATCAATTCAGAGCTGAAAAGAAATTATCATATAGTCCAGCCCTTTCATTTCATATATGAAGAAACTGAGGTCCTAAGAAGAAAACGACTTGTCCAACCAAGATCATAGGGAAATTTCTGGTTTGCTACCCTCAGTCCCCCTTTTATAAAACTAGATTAATACTTCCCATATCGTGCTGACTTCCAAATGAATCCTATTTTTGTGAGTTTCCTTCAAGAGTTGAGGGACAGAGGAGGCTCTTACTGTTCTCTGGGAAGTTAACAATAATATTTTATCACTTGCCAAGTGCTTAAAAGGGTGTGATCAAATGGCCAGAATTCTTCACCAGAAGTTCACTATTGTTCATGAATTAAGAGATGATAAATCTCCATAGCACAAATTGAAACCTCAAAATATTCTCAAGAATTCAGCAAATAAATTAGAGCATCATCACAACTATTTGACGACATAATTTTGATCCACAAAATTAAAAAGCACATTAAATAGCTATTGTAATGTGAAAATAACTTTCATATTATATAGCATGAAAAACTTTCAAATTATAGACATCCAGAATAAGAAATTGAAACTAGTAATAGGAAGAAATACATACCATCCTTGTTGTCCTATTCACTACTTCAATTGTCCCAGAGATGTTTTCTATGAATTAGTAGAACTTCCATTCCAATATTTTCGATGTACAAACAAATATGTGTACATCTGTATTTATCAATCAGGATAATAATTCACTGAAAACAGGAATATAATAATAAATGTAATTGCATCACAAGATAGCAATTTGTCCCAAACCAAATCTATTTGAGTATCACTGAGCATAAAGATGAGAAAATTGAATTAACAATAATCTATGTGATAAACATAGGAAATATAGACACTTCTTAGCTGTGTGACAGAAAGTCAGTAAACCTGTTTGCCTTAGTTTCCTCATCTATAAAATGAACTGGAGAAGGAAATAGCAAAGTATCCCAGTTTCTCTACTAAGAAAAACCCAAATGAAGTCACAAAGAGTCAGATATGATTGAAATGACTGGACACAGATGAAGAAATTGAGACAGAAAATAATTAAGCGACTTTCCCAGAGTCACACAGTCAGGAAGTGTTTAAGGCAAGATTCATAGGCAGATCTTCATGTTTACATGTTCTTCAATTTATCCACTATTACCTCCTGCCTTCTTAAAATCTAGATTCCCTTAAGAACAATTGAAAGTAAAAGTCAATAGGTCAAGGCTATGTAAGGTATCATCAATGCAAAGAACAAGATAAACAATTCAATATGAATCAAAAACTTTACTATAGAAATATGAGAATCAAAGAAATCAGAGAGACAAGAGACAGAGAGGGAGAAGAAAAGAGGTATATGGACGAGAGAGAAGAAGGGAGAGACAGAGAGACAAAAAAGAGAGAAACATACAGAGAGAGTGAAGAGAAGACAGAAAAGCAAGAAGAGGAAAAGGAAAGGAAAGGAGAGGAGAGAAGAAGAGAGGAGAGGAGAGAAGAGGAGAGGAGAGGATAGAAAAGGAAAGGAGAGGAGAGAAGCGGAGAAAAGAAGAGAGGAGAGGAGAGGAGAAGAGAGGAGAAAAGAAGAGAGGAGAGGAGAGACAGAGACAGAAAGACAGGAGAGAGAATCCCCAAAGAAAGATAATGTGGAAAATGTTTGATCATCTATATGATCACAAGAAACCAAACACAATGAAAACACAAGTTGGATAAAAAAAAAAAAAAAAAACAGAAAACTTACCAATAGTTATGATGAATAAAAAAACAGTTGCATCAAGGCCATGGCTGAAATTCTAGCTTCTCAGCAAAACTAGAAAGTAGTGAAATGAGATAGGAGTAGTAGCTCAAACATTTCACAGTAGTGCATGAATTACTAGCAAAGTACTCTACTGGATTTCCCTCAGAAGCCTGACCCCATCTTTCTTAACTGAAGGCATCACTTATTTTCTCTTTAAAGATCAAGAATCCCTCCACAGACAGGTCAACTGCATGTTTACTGTATATAAATATAGTTTGTTCATATGTTGCAAATATTTAAAAAAGGCCCTCGTCTAGTAAAAACACTAGAGTATTTGATATCCTCATGGAAAACTATTCTTTAAAACATGCCAGCAAAACAGTGATAGCAAGAACAATTGATATAAAATGAACCATTATTTCTCATGGAAGTAATTTAAACCCATTATAGTTTTGCCAGGGCCCTTGTCCTTATGTTTTCGACTCCTTTGGAAGTCTGGAGGAGCTTTTGGACCTTTTCTCAAAATAATGCCTAAAATATGTAAAATTTATAAGAAGATAAACTATATTAAAAAGCAACAAAATATTTTTTTTTAATTCACACACTTCTGGGTTAAGTATCATTGGTCTAACCTTAAATATAAATTAAATCAATATAAATTAAAATGTCTTTTAAACAGAAAGAAGTATGAATTACAGGTTAAAGAAAGAGTCAAGCCATAAGATCATGTTATTCATTTTATATAGATGGCAACATCAGGCTATCTTATCTGATTTTGTTTAAATAAAAAGCACATCAAAGCCCTCTTTCATCTCATGGAATCTTTTACCAAGGAGAGTTAAATGTTGCTTGTACTAGATAAATGTAAAATGTCTTAAGTATTCCAAATAAATATAAAGACTAATGGCTTTGAGCATGAATCTAGTGGTGCAATTAAAACAATAGACAAAGACAGTATTCAAAACTACATTTGTCTCCACCAGGCAAAACATCACTCATAAAGACATGAAAGAGAAGGCTATAGCTGAATATGTTAAGAAACTTACTGGCATCCTAAAATCAGATCTAAATGGGAAGATATGTTAGCACCTACCCAATACCTACCTTAACTTTGCCTTTTGGAAATATTAAGTGATCCACAACAGATTTGGAAAGTATTCTAATCAAAACTTATATAATATTAAAAAACAGGGCCTATTATTCTAAAGAATCAATAGAAAATAGAAGGGAAAAATTAACAATTTATCATCAAAAAAAGTAAATGGATCAGAGCATATTTTTTTAAACGTATAAAACCTACAGAAATTCTTCTATAATAAACAGGCATCATTTTACCAATAAGGCATAAGGGTTGAATACAGGTACACATCACTGGATTTGTCGAATGTAACTAAAAGTTGTTCATTTCCAAATAGAGCCACAATCCAAGAATGGAATCAAAAGACTCTTAGCCCCTGGTGACATCCATATGAACTCAGCCAACAATATCCTGACAAAAAAAAATTGCCAAAGAAATGTCTGAATCATGTAAATTTGTTTATGGAAATGAAAAAGCTTATTAATAGTTATTCAGGACCAGATTATTGCCACTAGAAATAGAGAAGTATTAGCCTTAAGAAATTTGGACTTCATAATCAATTATGAAACAAAATGGTAGAAACAATGTAATCCATCATGCTAAAAAGTTAACAGCAACTCAATATGTAACAGTGGAGTAACTAGGTGATATGGTGGATAGAGTAGAGGGCCTGGAATCTGGAAGATTCATTTTCCTGAGTTTAAATCTGGCCTCAGACATTTCCTAAGTGTGTGACTCTGGGCAGGTTGCTTAACCCTGCTTGCCTCAGTTTCCTCATCTATAAAATGAACTGCAGAAGAAAATGGTAAACCATAACAATATCTTTGCCAAGAAAACCCAAATAGGGTCACTATGAATTGCACAGGATTGAAACAACTGGATTACAACTACATAACAAAGTATGACCTGGTAGATAGATAGCTTCCTGTCTTTCAAAGGCTGATGTACAACAAATCCGCACAGTCCAAATATAGACCTCAAAACATCCTAGAAAATGGATTGAACGGAGGTTTATCACAAATCTGACTCTTGTTCACAGTAATGCTGACTCCATAAAAATAATATTTTTGATAGATGATGCTATATCAAATATTCCAAATTTCCAAACTACATGGAAAGAAAGTTTTTAAAATATAGAAACCTGACAGAAGAGATAAAAATCATATGGGAACACCATAAGATGTATATTAATATCATTTTCATTGTCCAATCTGCTACCGGGGTTGTACCTGTTGAAGACCTTAGCTTAAAAAAGGCCAAGGTCTCCCATTACTTCCAGAGCCATCTCCAGTCATCCTGATCTATATCTGGCCATTGGTCCCAAATGGCTCTAGAGGGGAAATTGTGGCAGGTGATGTTGCACAGCTCTCCCTCACTTAAATCCAATTCATTTGCATGTCATGGCATCACATCCCTGATATCATGATCCTCTTCAAGAATGAAGGACAGCTGTGTGACCCTGGGCAAGTCACTTCACCCCAATTGCCTCAGGAAAAAAAAAAAAAGAATGAAGGAAGGACAAACAACAACTGAGAATGTTCACAGTGAGCTTATAGAATATTTACATCTTAATAGTTTTATTCAAGTAACAAAAAAGCTGTTATTTTATTCATCTGTGCAACAGCTTGTAGAGTTTTAAATATAAAAGAAAATAGCAGAATAGCAAGTTGGCCAAACTATTTCTATCTGAACCCTATTAAAAACAGGAAATAATATTAACTGACATTTATATAGCACTTCAAAGTTTACAAAGTGCATTATATACATTATCCCCTTTGATTCTCATAGTAACCATAAGGGGTTAAGTGCTGTTATTATTCCCATTCAGAGAAGTTAAGTGATTTGCCCAGAATCACAGAACTAATAAGCATCTGAACCTCTGTTTTCCTAATTCCCAGTTTAGCATTCCCTGCATGATATTTGAGGTTGTTATCCTTTCCCTAAACGGCTAGAGACACCAAGAGAGCAAGAACATGAAGCCAAGAGATGAGGAAATTAACAATCAAAAAGTTCACAATCTTAGAGTTTCCTCCTTCCCAAGGGAGAAAAATGAATAGCAGCCAGTGGCAATTGCAATCCATATAAGTTTCAACCCCATAGTGGAAAAATGGAGGGAGGGAAGCCCAAGTATGGATTTTCAAAGATCTTTCCAGATAGCAAATTTCAGTCCATGTGCTCCTAGAACTTGGAATTCTCTTTCTTCTCCCATGACTTTTGGCAGAGACCAAAGATCTATAGCTAGGGCCAGCTTTATGTTCAGGCAGAATTAGCAGCCTCTGATTTAAATGTAAGTAGACAGGACAAGACCACAAGCAAACTTTATCTTACTGATGATTAATTTTTCACATCAATTTGTTCCCCCTTATCTGTCAGAGAACTTTTAAGAGTTATATAACAGAATTTTCATCTAAAATGCAAATACAGCATGACAAGGCTGTTTGGTTATTTATACTTTAGGGTAAATTAAGCTAAAAGACTGATTATCTTCTAAAAAAATTCACTGAGATACATGCTTAAGGAACTTGGTGAAGGGGGAAAAGTGTAAAGGACAGAAAAATTCTGAGATGTAACCATTCTTATTCCCTGAATTTCAAGCCTTATCTCATTCATGGGTGTCAAGAGGAAATGAGCAATCAATTATTCAACAAGTGCTTGTGCTCAGTATATAATCCAAAAATGAGATAGTGCCTGCCCTCAAGAAGTTTACATTCTATTGGGGTGGGAGGATTCTCAGAAGGTATAAATCAAGAGTCAGTGTTTTGTTTTGTTTTTTCTGCTCCTGCAACATGAATTCATTAAAGGTCAATCCTCAGTGATACAGCAGGTACCCAGACTCTCAAGCAGTTCAGAAGCACAACCAAGGAAACACTCAAAGGACAAGAAAATAGCATCACTAGGCCCAAAAGAAACAAACAATGTGAGAGTATCCAACTTTCAAAGTTGTACTGTTCCACTAAAATTGTCTCCTTCCTTCTTTTTACATATACTACAGAAGTCTGCAAGCACAATGTTTGAGGACTAGTTTCCAACTCCCACAGTATTCTCCCTTCTTTTTTGTGCTGACTCTAGGCAGGCCTGGCATGGGAGAAAATATCAATAATCCCAACTGTTAGAGGCTATTAGCCTCAGTTTTTGCCTTCCCAATCCAAAGACCTTCCTCACTGAGCTGACAATGGAGCACTGAGGAAGGAAGGTGGATGTTAACAGAAACTTTTGGATCTAAGAAGGTCGTTGATAGATAATAGTAAAAAGGTACTAGACTCATGCCCAAAAGCATCTCTTCCATTAGCTTGGTTCTCTGCCCATCTTCTTCTCAGCCTCCTTTGTTGGACATTCATCTATGTTATGCCAGCTAACTAGGGATGTTCCCCAAGACAGTCTTGGACCTCATATTCTTTTCCCTTTATACTATTTCATTTGGTGATTTCATCAGCTCCTATTGTTTCAATTATTATCTCAATACTAATGATTCCTAGATCTATATATTCAGCCCTAGTCTCTCTCCTGAGCTCCAATCTCACATCACCAACTACTCTCGAAATAGATATCTCAAAAGCATCTCAAACTCAGCCTGTTTGAAACAGAAGTCATTGTCTTTCTCCCAAAGTCTTCTCCTCTTCCAAAACTATATATATATCAGAAACTAAATTCTTAGTTTCCCAAGTTTGCAACTTCGGTGTCACTCTCAACTCCTCACTTATATTCACCCCAGATATCCAATCTGCTGTTAAATCTTATCATTTCTACCATCATCCAACTCCCACAGCCACCATGATGTCAGAGCTCTTAATGGCCTATTCCTAGACTATTGAAGCAGCTGCTAACTCTTTTCCCTTCCTTATCCATCGTCCATTCAGCTGCCAAAATGATTTTCCTAAAGCGCAGATTTGACCATATGACCCACTTATTCAATAAACTCATGTGGCTCACAATTATCAAATATGAAATACTGTTCAGCATCTTAAGTTCTTTGCAACTTGCCGCTTTCTTACCTTTTTAGTGTTTTTACTCCCTTCCACATACTATACATCCTTCATATTTAGGTACACTGCTCTACTTGCTATTCCTTGAACACAACATCCCATCTCTCAACTTCATACTTTTGGACTGATTTTTCTCCATGTCTAGAATGCTATCCCTCCTAATCCCCATCTCTTAACTTTCCTGGCTTTCTTCAATCTTAAATGCTCACTTCTGTTGGAGGCCTTTCCTGGTGTTTTCTCCCTTCTCCTCTGAGATTTGCATCCAAGTTCTTTGAGGATAAGAACAGTGTATTGTCTTTTATTTTTATACCCAGCACTTAGCATTGTGCCTGGCAAATAGTAGGTACTTAATAAATTATTGTTGGCTCACTTGCACCCTCCCTCTCTATCCCATTGCCTGACATTATGACATTATAATTTCATTCCTTTTTGTTGAAGCTTTGATTGTTATTAAAATGAAAATATCTCTAGAACATGACTTCTTTTTTATCTATGTTTTATTGATTTTTAACATTTTTTATAGTTCCACATTCTTTCCTTACCTCCTAGTCTCACCCCACCTATTGAGAAAACAAGCAATATAAAACCTGATATACATGTGAAATCATGCAAAATATATTTTCATATTAGCCATGTTGTAAAAAGAAAAGAAAAGAAAAAAGCAAGAAAAATAAGGAAAACAAAAAAATATATATGTTTCAATCTATCCTCAGAGTACATCAGTTTGTCTCTGGAGGTAGATAGCTTTTCTCATCATGAGTCATTTGGATTATTATTTATCACTGCATTAACCAGAGTAGCTAAGGCTTTTGCAGTTAATGATTATTGCAATATTGCTCGTATCATGTACAATGTTCTTCTGATTCTGCTCACTTCACTTTGCATCATGCCATATAAGTCTTCACAGGTTTTTTTCTGAAATCATCTCCATCATTTCTTAGAATACAACACTATTCTATCACATTCACACACTATAACTTGTTTGGCTTTTCCCTAATTGATAGACATCCCCTCAATTTCCAATTTTGTCGCCACAAAAAGAGCTGCTATGAGTATTTTTGAACATCTAAGTTCTTTTTTTTTTTTATCTCATTGGGATACAAATCTAGTAATGGTATTGCTGGGACAAAAAGAATGCAGTTTTATAGCCTTTTGGACATAATGGAATGAATTTATGATCTTTTTGTGTCAGGGACACTTTTGGTAATCTAATTAAGTACATTTTCCCCTTCTCAGAATAATATTTTTAAATTCATAAAATAAAAACATAGGATTACAAAGGAAATAAATTATAGTGAAAGTAAAACATAATTTTCTCTATCCAAGTTAATGGAGACTTTGAAATTTATCTATAGGCCCTTTCCATAAACTCCCAAGTTAAAACCCCTGCAATGCAAGAACAGATAGATAACTGAATGGTTCATCAAGTACTTACTCTGTACCAGGAACTGTGCTAAGTGCTGGGATACAAATATAAGTGAGTCCCTGCCCTCAAAGAGCTACTTCTAATAAGAGAAGACAAAACATATGTGGGCTCTAAAAGGGAGGACAGCACAGTGATGGAGATAAGAGACTTAGAAATCTAGGTCTGGTCAAGATAAGATAAACAGGGGCAGCTAGGTGGTGCAGTAGATAGAGCACCAGCCCTGAAGTCAGGAGGATCTGAGTTCAAATCTGGCCTCAGACACGTAACACTTTCTAGCTGTGTGACCCTGGGCAAGTCACGTAACCCCAATTGCCTTAGCAAAACAGCAAAAAAAAAAAAAAAGATAAGATAAACATACTTACCAGACTCAAATATCCTGGACATAGTCCAAGGTTCCAGTAAGGATTTGGGAAGGGAAAGGGAAGACAGAGATGGGGCCAGAGTGGAGGCAGCATGGTGTGCACCTACATGGATAGCACCTTAATAAACTCATACCATATGAGCATGAATGAATTTGTCGGCTCATCTCCTGAGAGTAAGAGCAATGACTTGCAGGATGAAACAGTAAGTAATTAGGTTTTGATAGGGAGGAGGAGAGACAAAGAATACTGCCTGTGGTGAAACTTTGGACACCACAGCATATAGAGACTTCGGCATTTTTAGGGAGCATCATGAAAGCCCAGGCTGAATGGAAAGGGTGAGGAGCATCTCTCAAAGGACCCAAGGATGGGCCCTGAAGAGTCATTCCATTGACTTTACATCTGTATTGAGCACTGGCCCCAATCCCAGACAAGCCATTTCCTAGGTTCCCTTTAGAGCTAACCCCCCCTCAACCCAATAGTCTTCTCAGAAGCCAAAAAACTATTAAGCAAAAACTTGCCCTCTGCCAGGCTTCTGTGGACCCAAGTCCCCTATGACATCTAGTCTATTTACAGAAACAAGCCCATAAAATTATCAGTCCCTAGTCAGGGAGCTCAGTAGCAAAAGCTTTGAAAGTCTGGGCACAAAACCAATCCGGGCAAAATTGTAAAGTTGGCAGTGTTTGTCTTCAAGGCCTCCACCCCCATGAATAATGCATTTTCTGTGCCCCAAAAGGTTTCCATTGCCTCTACTCATACATTTTCTATCCCTTCTCCTACATATTCTATCTCTCAGGTGTCAGTCATGAACACTTTGATAGGGGTGGATTGTTTGACACTATACTTCCTCTCCTCAGGATATTGTCTTGGGAACTTGATTTCTGATTAACAAATGACAATTTACACAATATTTTATAGGACTCAGTGAAGGCATTTGGCAGAAGAGGGAGGGGAAAATGATGGGCAATTATGTAATGTGATATAATGTAATATATTATCAAATGTGAGCTATTATTATAATGGTTAGGTCCTTTGGTGAAGTTCAGAAGGATAGAATATGTTTTAATAGAGATTGTGAAACAGTAATTGTTCCAAGTCACTCCTCCTCCCAAGCTAGAAAGGGAAAAATCAAGCAATTTGAACTTCTTCAAAATTTCAGAAAATTTCAGAATTAGGGAATGGGGAAAGGGAAGAGAACAGCCACTAGAACTAAGAGAAAGAAAATTAAATATGTTCTTTGGGGAAAAAAGTATCAGAGTAGCTAGGTGGTACAACAGATAGAGTACTAGCCTTGGAAGGCAGAAGATCTGAATTCAAATGCAGACTTGTACACTTAGTAGCTATGTAAGTTTGGGCAAATCAACCCCAATTATATTAGAGAACAGAAGAAGCCAAAGAAGCTGATGGGTACAACAGGAACAACCTTCTAATTCTTTCTAGGATTCTCCCTGTCTAAGAAAGTCGTGATAATCTCACTAATATAAATGTACAGTCCTAAGTTATATTCTACTCTTGATGTTCCCCTTTCCCCTTGATCTCCCTCACCAGGAAGAGTCACCCTGTCCAATGTGTCTGAGAGGAAGGATAACATGCGCCTGGGCCTGAGTCTCACCACCAACCCCAAGGATAACAGTTTTGTGGTAAGAAACAGTTCTGTCTTTTCTTGTCCCTATCCCCAAGTTCCTTCCATTAGCACCACATTCAGCAAACCTACTCTACCCTACACCCATGGATTCCAAGGGTAGATTTAAGTCATGAGTATGAGAGTAACTCATCTGAAGTTGAACTCCAGGGAATTTCTACAAAGACTAGGTAGGAAGACCAGCAGATTCTCCCTCAAGTGTGACAGAAAGAGATCCGGCTGACCCCCATCTTTCTTGAAAACTGTGTGAGGAAAGATGTCTTAGCTTGCAGTCTGAACTACCTCTCATTAAAGAGATACAGTTCCCCACCCTAGGAAGCTCCTTCTATGAAAAGAGAAGTAGCTCCTGCCTTAGGAATTTCCTAGCTAAACAGGGGACAAAAGACATACATGAGATCTGAAGACATTTTCAAAGAATCACAGAAAGGAGTGAAAATTAATATACTGCATATCATGTTCATAAGAACTTAAAGGTAACGGTGATCTAAGCAGGCTCCCTGACCTAGATGAGGAACTCACTGCATCTTGGGGACTAAGTTAACCAGAATGCCATGGTGAGTGGGTTCAAGCCAAAGAAGTTCACTGATTCAATAACTCCAGAGAACTAGGCAGGAATTTTGAAATTTCCTCCTCTCCTAATTAAAGCCAGGAGGCACCTAATCATCATTGAAGTATTCAAGTAATACTAAAGAGGCATGAGCACAAGGTATCTGTGAATGAGTGTGTCACCCTTGTCTGAGATACACCAAGTAAGATTTATTGGGGAAAGGTACTTAGAGGAGATGCATCTTCAATATTTTGATGAGGAGGAGAATGGACATTAACCCTTTACACAGCACCTGTTATATGGTAGGCATTTAATAAGTGATAATTAAGAAAAAAGAAAAGTTGAGTGGGTTCCTGGGACAAAGTAGGGATAGAGATAATAAGGGCAATAGTTAAACCTCTGTTTATTCTCCAGTCTTGCACATATATAAATAGCATTTATACAATAATTTAAAGTTTGTAAAACACCTTAGTAATATTATCTCACTCAAGCCTTATAACAACCTATAAGGTGGATGCTATTATTATCCCCATTTTACAGTTGAGAAAGTTAAGACAGAAAGTTTTAGGGCTTACCCAGCATCCCAGAGCTAACAAATGACTGAGACTGGTCTTCCTGACTCTAAGTGCTCAGGAAATACATATACATTGACTGAATGATAAATTGAAATAATAAATAATGCTGTTGCTTGTCCCTTGATATTGGTCTGGAAGGGAATTCTATAGAATCATGAATTATTATCTTGGGCACAAGATGGACTTCTGAACTTCCCTCTGGGAGCTGTTTCCAGGGAGCCAGCTGATAGTAGAGAAGGCTTTGGATCATAATTGTCCCATAAGTTCCCCAGAGAAAGGCTTCTAAACATCATCTGTTTTTAGGCAGGTGATCTCTTCATTCTCTTTGGGCTTCCTATATAATAGTGGGATATAACAGAGTTATCTGGAGGTTCCAGGAACATAGAATTATATTGCACAGTAACTCAGGGCTACAGCCAAAGGAGAGAATTTGAGATGGAAAAAAGCAGCTCTCCCAGTTGGTATTAAAAAATACCTACAGCTCATGGATTTACAAGCAGCCCACACTTCTCCAAAACAAAAGGAATGGGATTCCTCCTGCCTTTCTTCTTCACACATTCCCTTTGGGTTGCATGGTATCCATTGATACTTCATAAAAGAACTGCCTGGAACAAACTAGATGCTTAATAAAAATTTGTCCCCTTCCCCCTTTTATATCTTCTTCAAGGTTACATTTTATGTACATTAACCTAATTTACATTAATCTAAATTCAGTTCAACAAAACAGTTGTTGTTTAAATGTTAAGCAAAGGGACAGGGACTATTTGATTTGTCCTACCCTGAATATCCTAGTGATGATCCCCAAATTTAAAGCCTCAAGGGCTAGTCCTAATAGCATGGCTGACCTCCCAGCTATTGAGCCAGTCAAGTCCCTTCCTTTTTAACCTGTTTGAACTTTCTCCTAGTCCATTTGTGGCTTGAATGGGGCCTAAGTTTAGGAAGAAGCACTGAGGATTAAGCATCCAAACCTATCCTTCTTTCCCAAAAGAGCTACTCTGTATCCCTGAAAGGGACAACGTTCCAAACAGCCACTGAGATGAACTCCCTCCCCACACCCCTTACCCCCCACCCCCATACCTTGGTGTCTGAAGGAGATCCCTGAAACATCTGGACCCTAGTGATAGAAGTTGCCAGAGAGGTGCTTGGATAAAACCAAGGCAATCTCCCCTCCTTTTTTTTTTAAAATATTTTGATGACTGTATTTCATTACAATGGGTTTCCTTTGTAATTTAATATTTTTATTTTAGACATTTAAAAAATATTATTCCCAGAAGGGGCCCATAAGTTTCCAGAAAATTACATGCACAGTTAGAGGACAGGAAATAGGATCTTTGAGGAAAAGTCAAAGAGTTTTATATCTTGGAGGGAAAAAAAAGGCTGAATAAGGACATAATTACTGTTTTCAGGGTTTTCTCCCATTCATTTCAGCTCCATAAACATATATTCAGCTATTAAGCACATTATTATAAGCAAATTGGGATTGAGAGGGAGTAACTAAACAAAGTGGAAAGAGAGCTGACCTTTGAAGTCAGGAAGGTCTGAATTCAAATCCTCCTCCTGTCCCATATTAGCTATGTGACCATATTTGACATATTGCCTCCCCCAAGAAAATGCAAGCCTTTTGAGAACAGGGACTCTTATTTTTCTATTTGCATCTTTAGCATTTAGCCCAGTGCTTAAAATAATAAGCATTTAATAAACGTTTTACTCTTTATTCATTTAACCACTCAGTGCCCAGGTCCAAGACTGTAAGTTGCAGTAAGTTGTCTATCTGCAATAGTGAAGGGCATTTCCACACCCAGATGAATCACCTACCTTTGAGACATTCATAGAGGAAATATCTGCATATATCCAGTCCACGTGAGTCCAACCACAGGTTTATTTATAAGGTAACAGATACCCTGTTACCTTAAGCACGATATAAGATAGAGTTTTGTGGGAGCAAAGGAAAGATTCAAGCAAAGTGTCTAAGGAAAATTTGGAGAGGAAGAATTCATTTCCAGGAAGGGGGATCATGGAAAGCTTCACAGAAGAGGTGGAGCACCACAAGGAAACTTAAAAGAAGAGCAACATTTTTACAGAACAGATGAAAGGGAGGGAGGCCATTCTTCTCCATCCCTCAACCTCAACCTTCATAATAGAAATGAGTTTAAGCTATGATAAGAAAGTTCAAATTAGCCCCATGAAAGTCTTTGTTAACCACTGGGGATATTAAAACTAGGAAAGATTAAAGTTTGTCCTGGGCAGTAGAGAGAGAAAACTGGACCTGACAACCTCTGGAGGATAACTTTCTAGCTCTAGAATTTAAGAACCTTTCCTTAAGTTCCAAAGTGTAACTACTGTAGGGAAATTTGGGCTTTTCCCCAGGGTGCCAACATGGGATGGCATATGCATTCCTTCCTTAGCAGCCTTCAGACTACCTGGTCTGTTTAATGTAGCATGAATGACCCTACTTCCTTGCCCAGCTCAGGGCCACTACTCCTGCTACATTTCCTCTCTATCACCCCCCAACAAAATTAACTAAGGGGATCAAAAACTCCCAGAAGCTGAATCCCTTTCTTACCTACTTGGGGTTAGGAGGCTAACATCCCTTCTGTCCCCTCTTCCTCTTCCTCCTTTAGATTGTCTTCTTTGGCACTTTTTCTTCCCCTGCCCCCAAAACTGCTTCTGCCCCCGGTAAATTTCCTCTCTTAAGTTCCATCTTTCTAACTGCTATTCCTCTGTGATCTTTTGTAGGCTTGCAGCCCTCTCTGGTCTCATGAGTGTGGGAGTTCATACTACACCACAGGGATGTGCTCGCGGGTCAATTCCAATTTCAGATTCTCCAAGACCGTGGCCCCAGCTCTGCAAAGTAGGTTGCTATATTGTTTATGTCTTGGGCTGGACCTTAGATCTTCCCATGGGAAGTTTGCAGCTTTGATTAATTTGGCCATGATTGTGATTAGGAGGTGGAAAGAATACCATCTGGAGGGTACCTCATCCCACTGCTTACTTGTTGGGAGACCTTGGGCAAATCATTAATGTCTCTGTGCTTTAGTGGTGACAATACTTGCCTTACAAGTTGTTTGTGATGCTTCAGTAAAGTGACAGGCAAGAAAAGACTTTTTAAAAATCCTGGGCAAATGTGAGGGACTAGTAGGTAACTGAGAAAATCAATGATCTAATTGAAGAGGAAATCATTCTAAGAAAAGTTACACAAAGACAAATGTGTCTTGTCATCTGGGAGTCATCTTCCTGCCTGCCTAATGCTCCCAGAAACACCCTTGGAGTTTCTGTTGTTCTTAAAGGAGAATTTGGAATATTGAACCAGGAAAACCTCCCACCACCCCTTCTTTCCCTGGAATGGACACGCAGCTCATATCACTCAGGAAGAAAAAATAAGGAAAGAATTTGGGCCTCGGCTCCTGCAAGCACAGACTGCTTGGCTCAGTGCCTTTCCATTTCCTTTCTGTTCAATATCATTGCAGAAGCCCTGCCTGCTGCCATCTTTATGGAGGGTGAAAGGATTAGCACCTTGCCCTACCCACACATACATACAGCCTTACTTTCCCTTAATAACAGGACTCAACCAGTAGACGGGAATTATTATATTAGGGAGGGTAGCAGAAAGGAGAGGCCTCAGGCAGTGGATCCAGGGCAATGAGCCAGAAGCAGTAATCATTACCCTGCAAAGAGCTTGGTTGGTGAAAGAACAACGCCATTTGACAGAAAAATAGGTAATGTGTCTGCTCACAAAAGTGATGAATATAATTCTTCAAGTACCCCAAAATGGAAAGATGGTAGCAGGAGATGAAGGAAGGGACAGCTACCCTCTCCTCCCCCCAAAAAGTGAGAGTGATTATCTCATTATATTTAAAAAGGACAAATTTTTCAATAGGAGTATTTCAGAAAGATTCTGTGAGATTAGCCCATCAACACTGTGGTACAGAAAAAAGAAAATCCACTCTGTCATTCAAATCTGCTACAGATTATCTATGGGAGTTAGTCAAGTCACATACTCCCTAATGCTTTTTCCTAGTCTGTAAAATAAGTAAATCAGACTAGATGGCCAGATACTCTTAACCTGGGGTCCAGAAACTTGTTGGGGGTTTTATTATGATAACAATATTTTAATATAATTGGTTTCTTTTGTAATTATATTTTATATTATGCATCTATATTATTCTGAAAAGAAACTCATAGGCTTTATCAGACTATCAAAGTGGGTCTGTGTCACCAAAAATTTAAGAACCCTTACTCTAGGCAGAAAGAGACAAGTTTTTCAGGCTCCCTAAAATGCCAGGGGGCCCCTAATGCAAAGTTCTGAATCCTCCGGGAGGACTAGGGGGAGTGGGAGCTTGGTCAACCACAGACATGCTAAGATGATCAAACCCTGCTTGCAACCCAGCCAATGTGATATGAATGGCCAAGTCACTCCTTCCCACACAGCCCTGAAAAAGCTCTAAAAAGTTGTCTACCAATTTCAAACTGGAGGTTTTTCCCCCTAAAATGAAGCGGATAAAAACTCAGCACTAACCAATAAGACCCTAGATTATCCCACAGATCTTACTATAATGAGAGCTGAAGTGGGCACATTTCAAAGTCTCAACAACGCAGACATTATTGACATATTTGCAAGCCAAAAAGCCTCATAAGGCATTGCTTTACGATAAATTGCATAATGGTATCCATTTTTCCCTATTCCTAACAATATGGAAAAAATAAACAGTGGACCAGCCACAAATGTTTGCCCAGGGCCCCATAAGTGGGTTAAAAAGTCCCTGCCAAACCCTCCTGTCCAATTCCCTCCATAGAAAGGCTTCCCCTTGATATGATCACATTTGAGGGAGGGGGAAAGGTAAGGGTGGAGAAGGCTCAGATCCTAGAATATTAAAGCTGGATAGTACCATTCATAAAGATGAAGGAATTGAGACTCTGACAAAGTCAGGGGGGCACTCAAGACCACATAGGTGACTGGCAATAGAGCTAAATCAAGTCAACAAATGCCTATTATGTACCAGGCAATATTCTAAACAGTAGGCATTCAAAGCAATGTCTAGTGCAGCTAGGTGGCAGAATGGATGGAGTACCAGGTCTGGAGTCCTGAAAATCATCTTCCTGAGTTCAAATCTGACCCCAAACACTTATTAGCTATGTGATCCTGGGCAAGTCACTTAACCCTGTTTGCCTCAGTTTCTTTATCTGTAAAATGAGCTAGAAAAGAAAATGACAAACCATTCCAATATTTTTGCCAAAAAACAAACACATATTGGTGACAAAAAGTCAGACATAACTGAAAATGACCGACCATTTTAAAGAAAGGCAAAGTAATAGTCCTTGTTCTCAAAGAGCTTATAGAGGAGATAAGATACAAATAATTATGTATGAATAAGAGATAGGATAAATAATTTGGAAAAGAAACTGGAGATAAGCTCAGTCAAGACTAAAACCCACGACTCCTAATTCCCAGTCCAGTGCTTTTCCCTGTATGCTATTATTAAGCCAAGGGCCAGATGTAACCACAGACTTCTCTGACTCTGAAAAAAATGAGGGAGGATGACCTAGATAAAGAAAGCATCCCAGTTCCAATGCTCACCTATCTCTGAAACCTTAACCAAATCACTGTATTCCCTCTCTGGGGAGTGAGTTTCTTCGTCTGTCAGATGAAAGTTTTTGTAGCTAAAAGATCATACACAGAATCACTGATCTTCAGAAAGGATGATCTTCCAGGTCCCTTCCAATATGGACATCCTATGAACTCTGTGGTCTTTTGTTCATCAGCCTCAATACAGGTCAAAACTGATTTGAAATTCTGGGTTTCATAATTAAAGACAGATGTGGTAAACAGAGATGAGAGGGATGCAAATTCACAGAGTTTAAAAGACATGAAATTGGCCAGGAGGAGAGAAGACTGGGGAGTGACATTGAAATGATCTTTAACTCTCTGAAAGGTTATTAGAAAGTATTCTCTGAAAAACAGATCAATAGAGAGAGTGGTTTTTAGACTATGCCAAGAGGGACTTAGGTTAGATGCAAAAAAAAGTTTTGTGACAGTGAGTTCGACTAGCGGCTTGAACAGATGGCCAAGAAAGACATAGGAATCTCCTTCCCCGAGGGCATTTAAAAAGGGATTTAATATCCTGAGATGACTATGATTTCTTCCAGCCTAAAGGAAAAGTTCCCTCCAGCCCAAAAGTCTGTGACTTGTTATAGATGCAAATATGGTAAGTTATGATTGCGTGTCTATTTCCTTAGGGTGTCAAACATACATGGATATTATTATTGTCTTGGATGGCTCCAACAGCATCTACCCCTGGGTAGAAGTCCAGCACTTTCTCATCAACATCTTGAAGAAGTTTTACATTGGCCCTGGTCAGATCCAGGTAAGTGCCTAAGGCTGAGAGAAGGGCGCTTGACTCATAGCTATAAAACTTGGGCTCAAGTTCCAACACCAACTAGCAGGATGATTAGCAGCAATTCATGATCTGTGAAACCTCAGTTTTCCTCATCTGTGAAATGGAGATTACAATACCTTCTACTCTGCTCGATCCATAGGATTATTATGGGGTGAATATATAGACTAACAAGACCTATAGAAAAGTCCAAAATACTTTTCTATTCAGAAATGTCCTCTTTGTTTCTGGGCAAGGCTCAGGATTGTGCAAACTGACTTTTCCCAAATCCACCAACTGATCCAGTTCTATCTGGTAGGATAATCGCATAGCCATAGAAAAGGATCACTAGGAAAGGAGATGGATTAAGGAAGAAATTAGTCCTAATAACTCAAGATATTTGAAAAATCGGAGTCATTATCCTCAGTCAGGATGACACAGCCCCTCCAATACAGAGTTCTCTCTCTGATGAGGACACCAGAAGACAGACTGAAGAAGTCACTGCATTATCCATAGCACAGATTAGGGCTATGCTAAGGACAATCCTAATTATCCTTAGCTACCCTGCATGGCTCTCTCAAGCAGCTAGGTGGCACAGTGGAGAGAGTGCCAAGCCTGGAGTCAAGAAGACTCACTTTCCTGAGTTCAAATCTACCTTCAGACACTAGCTGTGTGACCCTGAGCAAGTCATTTAATCTATTTGCCTCAGTTTCCTCATCTGTAAAATAAGCTGGAGAAGGAAATGGCAAACCACTCCAGTATCTTTACCAAAAAAGCCCAAATGAAGAGATCATGAAGAGTCAGATACACAGCTGAAGAACAACATTGCTCTATGAGCCAGGCATCTATGTAAACTTTGGAGTTTTTTTCCAAATAACAAGCCTTTTTTCTCTTTCTCTCCCTTCCCCAACTTGAAAAAAAAGAAAGAAAAATAAAACCCAAATAACAAAATACAAACAAAAATATTCCCATACTGGCCAGGTACAAAAATGCATCTTTCTTTAGTCTAGTGCTTCTCTGTCAGAAAGTGGGTAGCATTCCTCATCATCAATCCTCTGGAATTTTAGTTTTTCATTATATTGATTAAAGTTCTTAAATTTTTCAAAGTTCAAGCCTTTTTCTAGTGCCACTTCCAACAAAAAGTCTTTCTGGATTCCCTTGATTTATCAGTGCTCCCCTCTTACTTTTCTATTATTATTTTTATAACAAAAAATTATTTTTTATTTATTGATCCATGTATGCTATAATTTTGACCTCAGGAAAAAGCAAAGTCTTTCAAGACAACAACTGCTTGGTTTATGGTGTTTTTCCCTCATCCCATGCCTATCCAAAGATTAACACAGTACCCGACATAGAATAAGTGCCTAATAAATATTTGATGAAATGAATTAAAGTAGTTGATGTTTCCAACCTGTACAGATTCTTAAAATTATAGGATCATAGATCTAAAACTAGAAGAGAGCTCTATGACCATCTAGTCCAAATCTTCCTTCCTCCCTCCCATTTTACAAATAAAGAAACTGAGGTCACACAGTCTATATGATAGGATTTGAACTCAGTTCCTGTGACTATCTACAAAGTCCTTTCTGCAGCCCCTATTCAGCTTCACTACAAAAAATAAGATTTCATTTTTATTTGTCCTAAACTTCTCTTTTTCAAGTTTTAAGGAACTCCTTAAATTCTAGTACTCTGGGATTTGGTAAACAAGTCCATGTTTGTCCATCCTAAGGCTGTAGACTTTATTCCTGTCCCTTCTCAACCTGCTCAGTTAGGCTCTTGGGTCTGTTCTCACTCTCCCATCCTTATCCCCTTGGATATCAGCTGGATCCCTGGCTTTGGAGGGCGGGGGGCCACCAACCTTCCACCACTCCCCAGGGGCACAGAGTCCAGTCAGTCTGAGGGACAATGGGTCACTGCTTCCCTCCCTGACTTCCAGGTGGGCGTGGTTCAGTATGGAGAAGATGTGGTGCATGAGTTTCACCTGAATGACTACAGGTCTGTAAAAGATGTGGTGGAAGCTGCCAGCCACATCGAGCAGAGAGGAGGTACAGAAACCCGGACGGCGTTTGGGATAGAATTTGCTCGGTAAAAGTTCTGATGTGGAATTCAAGAATGTCCTGTTTTCATAAGGCCAAAGGCTACACACATGCACACCTCTTGCACACATGTGCATAGGTACAGTCATACATGCACATACTCTCGCACGCATGTGCACATACATGCACACATGTGCACCCACACATTCACACCCTCTTGCACACATGTGCACTCACACATGCACACACTTGCATACAGATACACTCACACATGCACACACTCTTGCACACAAGTGCATTCAAACATGCACACACTTGCACACAGGTGCACTCACACATGCACACACTCTTGCACACAAGTGCACTTATACATTCACACCCTCTTGCACACATGTGCACTCACACAGACACACACTTGCACACAAGTGCACTCATACATTCACACCCTCTTGCACACATGTGCACTCATACATGCACACACTTGCATACAGATACACTCACACATGTACACACTCTTGCACCCAAGTGCATTCACACATGCACACTCTTGCACACATGTGCACTCACACAGACACGCACTTGCACACAAGTGCACTCATACATTCACACCCTCTTGCACATATGTGCACTCACATATGCACGCACTCTTGCACTCATCACGCATGTGCATACACTCTTGCACACACACAAACATGCACACATACCTGGTGCAGAAAATAAAAGGATGGAGTTCTCTAACTAGTATTGCAGAGTCCTAGCTACAAGCAGCCTCTGAAAGATTGTAGGGGTGGGGAGGTATACAGGTCCTGACACCGAAAGAGCTCCTAGAAACCAACCAGAGAGTCACAGGAGATATTTCCAGAACTAGCACATTCTGCCTCCATCCCATAAAGCAACACACCTCTATATAGGAATACTCCCTTAGGTGGATATATCTCTATATTTGGATATATCGTATTTGTGTTTGTTTTAATTATTTTTTTCACATTAGCATTTGATCCTCATAATAATCCCATTAAGTAGGCAGGTTAAATTCAGAGAATCTGGGGCAATCTGGGGCAAAAGCTATCCAATCCAACCTGTTCCTCTTAAAGATGAGAAAACCTAGACAGAGAAGGGTATATATAGCAAGGACACACCAGTTCAGGATTTAAACCCAGGGTTTTTTAAATTCAAACCCAGCGTTCTCTCCAAGACTCCATGCTACCCCTCCCCATTTTATAGCTGGACACCAGTGAGGCTTCACTGTAGATCTCCTAACTATTACATGTTGGAGACAGAATTTGGGCCCAAGACATCCTTACAACAAGTCTGGCACTTTTGTCAATCAGTGTAATGAAATATCTGCTGACAAGTAGCTGCCCAATCTGGAAGTCTCAAGTAAGGTGTTGGATGACCAGAAGTCCCAGAGGATTCTAACCTCGGAGCTCAGGAGAGCTCCTTTAATCCTTCCTGTCCCTCTCGTTCACCAGCTTCCCTAATCCTGGACTATCACAGCTATTTACCGGCTATATTGACAATCATGTCTAACTAAAACTTTAGACTGAGACTGGTTCTAAGTTATTTCTCAGCAAATAACTTACTTGTGTGAAGACCAAACCACTGACTCACCATCAGGAGAATTTGCCTTGGGAGTTGTTTTGTCAAATGGGGGATGTCTAGTGTTGAGTCATCCCAAGCCTTTCACCAGTTGCCCACTACCCGCGTCCCAGTGACCTGAAGCACACTTGTAGGAGCACACACAGGGAGACTGAGCAAGGGAGCTGAGGTCCTGGGATTGATTTGTTCTATGTTCGGAGCTAATTAGCTCATACCTGAATCAAACCCACTACCTCGGCCTCATTAGCACCAGACTCCAGTTCCCAACAAAGCTCAGACAGATGTTTAGTGTATGACTCACCAGATGTTTTGGATCATTAAAGTGGCTTACAGGGATTGCCATGGTGTATAATCTGCACTTCATGAGAGGTTCAACTATAATTTGCACATTTTCAGCCCTGAATTATATCACATGCCATACTTATAAAGCTAGAAAAACCCTCTCCTCTCCCCTCAAGAGTAGTCATAGCACATATTTTTGTGAATAAGATTTCACTGGAATAAGGTAGTTTTTTATTCTGAGAACCAGGCCAACAATATACTGTGATGGTCCAAGTAAAAAGAGGACTATTTGTTTTCCTTTCAAAATCTGGATTGTATAAAACTTGAGTATGACCTATTAATAATGTTATTTTTCAGGGATATCCATTTTTAAATTCCCTGCAAAAAGATCTCATTTTAAAGAAGGCAGCTCTAGGTCCCAAGATGCTAACAAATAGTTCCTGCAATAATAATAATTCAACTTGATTCAAGAAACATTGATTAATGTCTACTGTGTACAAGGAATTGTGATATGTGCTATAGAAACAAAATGATAAAAAAAAAATCCAAGGTCTTGTAGAAAATAAGCTTCTTAAGTCCAGGAGCTCTCATCCTTGCACTTGTATTCTCAAGGCCAAACACAATTCCTGACACATAATAGGTACTTATTTAAAAAAAACTAGCCAATTCCAATTGGGTAACATCTCTTTCTCTTTTTGCTGAAGCAATCAGTGTTAAATGACTTGTCCAGGATCACACAGCTAGTATGCGTCAAGTACTCAGGTCCTCCTGACTCCAGGACTAGTGTTCTATCCACTGTGCCACCTAGCTAACCCTGTGCTGATACTTTTCAAAGGACTTCCGTACTCATCATTTCCTTTGAACCTACTAACAATCCTGTGAGATAGAAAAGGTAGATGTTGTTATACCCATTTTACAGATGACAAAATATGTTCCAAAGATGCCCAACTAGAAGTTAGGAAATATGACTGCTAGGAGTTGGGAGATGGTGCAATGCTTTGCAAAGAGAGAATTTTTGCATAATATGATTTTATTCAAAATGGCAATGATCTGAAAAACAATGTAGATTCTAGGCCCAATCTGAGATTTATTATCCTTATGACCTGTACAGCATATCAGTGGTCCTCTCTGGACCTCATTAGATTAAAGATCCTCATCTATAAAGTAAAGAAATTAGAATAGAAGATCTCTAAGGCTCCCTCCCTCCTCAGCTCTAACATGCAATGATTCTCTGACTTGCCAAATCTAACACAGTCAATAAAAGGCAGGCCTTCCTTGAACTAAAACCCAGGTCTTCTGATGCCTAATTCCCAGTGCTTAACCTTCTGATGCTCTTCTACTAGGCAGCTAAGTAATGCAGTGGATAGAAGGTTAGACTTGGAGTCAGGGAGAGCTGAATTCAAATGTGATCTCAGGCACTAGCAATGTGACCTTGGGCAAGGTACTTAATCTCTGTCTGCCTCAATTTCCTAATCTATAAAATGGGGATAATAATAGTACTTACTTTCCAGGATTTGGGAGGATAATATAAGAATATTTGTAAAGCAACTTGCAAACCTCAAAGCATTATATAAATGTCATGATTGTACACATTTTAAATAAGTGAGGGTAGAAAGAAAGGTATTTAGGCTCCCAAATATAAGTGATTTGGGACTTTTCTACTAGTTTGGATTTTTTGGATCCCCCTTCCTCATCAATAGTGCAGATAATTAAGAGTTGGCTATGGCCCATTAGCTAATAGTGTGTTTCCAAGACTATATCCAAATGTAAATGTTATTATGGAATAATCGTATTCATCTCCCTTACTCCAAAGCCAACACTTGAGAGTCATGATAGCCCATTGCTTCTGGTTACTGTATCCTCTCATTGCTGAGTCCAGAATTGTGGGGCTGAGAGTTTCTGTCCTATAAAGTTGGCAATCTTTTTGTCCATGTTTCCAAAAGAGAATATTTCTAGGATGTGCTTAAATGCACATTGCTTATGGCTTTCTTTCATGTCTCACATGTTTTAAAATGTGATGATGATCATTTCAGAGATGATCTCATTTGAGAATATACTTTTTAAAAAAAAGATACAAACGGAAGGGGTTAGTAATATTCTCATTTCTTTATAGCTTATCTCCTTGTACTCAGGGACTCACCTGGTACTTCATGAAATGTGACTTGAAGGCACTAGGGGTATTATAATAATAACAATAATAGCTAGTATTTATGTAGGTATTTTAAGGTTTATAAAGTTCTACATATATGTATATATAATTTTTTTAAATAAATATATGTTATAAGGTTTATAAAGTGCTTTACAAATATTATTCTATTTGATCCTCACAACAGCCTTGGAAGACAGGTGCTATTATTATCCCCATGTTAAAAAAGAAGAACACCGAGACAGAAAGCAATGGGGACTTATTTAGGGTCACATAGCTTGTAAGTGCATAAGGCAAGATTTGAACTTTTGTTTTCCAGACTCCAAATTCAGCCCTGTATTCATTGAGACTAGCTGGACATCCCACAGAATAGGTTGAAAAGACCCTATCTATGCCCTTGAGATGCTTAGGGTTTTAGATAGGGCTTGGCAATCTGTGAAATATATGCCAAAGATGACATGAACGGTGATTTCCAGTAGCACAGGAACCAGTTGCCACAATCATGCCATATTTCCCGCTGTTTGCATCAGTATTCCAGGCCCCCTGATTTGTGAAAACTAGGTATCAGTATGTTGTCAGCCCTTTCCTCTTCATCTCCCCACAGTATGACTGAAGGAAACAAATCAGAATCTTGACAAGACTCTTTTAAAGTTTTCTATTCCTATTCCTATTCCTAAAGAAATACTATAAAGTATTTCTATTCTATTCTATTCTATTTTCTATTCTATTCCTAAAGTATTTCTAATTCTAAAACAATTAGATAATCAAGTGGAGACCCTAGTAAAATAATGTATGGGGTCCTCACAATGGTACCACTGATTTCGAATCCACATGATACATGCAACTGCCCACTGTGATAAATGTGTAATATTTCTAGCTTGGCTTCCCAACACCTGCATTTGGCTTAACACTGCAGGTCACCAGATGGTCTTCCAGATGGTTCCAAAAGTGATCGTGGACATAAAAAGTCAGGAGGGAGGTGGGATGGGGCATTATTTGGTGGTTAGAAATCTAGTGATAAGCTTCTCAGAATGTAAGCAGTCTGGCTCTTAGATGACAATAATATGCTCACCACATCTATATTCCCCATTTCATTCCAATTTGTCTTTAATACACCTGCCAAAGGGATTTTCCTCAAGATTTCTGAGGGCAACTAGATGATAACAGTGGAGAGAATATCAGGTCTACAGTCAAGAAGACCTGAGTTCAAAAATCCAGACTCAGATACTATCTTAAGCCTATTTGTCTCAGTTTTCTCATCTCTAAAATGAACTGGAGAAGGAAATGGCATGCTATTTCAGTATTTTTGCCAATAAAACACCAAATGGGGACACAATGAGTCAAACATGACTAAACAACAACAGATCTGAACTTATCTTTTCCCTACTCATTAAGCTCCAGCAGTTCTCTATTGCCTCTAGGATAAAATATAAAACTACTCTGCAAGGTAGTGAGTGCACTCTGCAAGAGTGGAGATAAAACGCTGGCTCTAGAGGAAAGAAAACCTGAGTTCAAAGGCAGCTCCAGACGTTAGCTATATAATACTGGAAGAGTCGCTTAACATCTATTTACCTCCATTTCCTCAATGGTAAAAAATGTAAATAATAATACTATCTACCTCACAGAGTTGCTATGAGGATCAAATGAGATATTTGTAAAGCATTTAGCATAATACCTGGCACATTGTTGTTATTCAGTCTTTTCCTGCTGCTTGTGATCCCATGGACCATACTCTCCAAGGTGTTTCCTTGGCAAAGATACTAATATGGCTAATCATTTCCTTCTCCAGCAGGACTGGGACTGGTACATAGTAGGTGCTTAATAAATGCTTGCTCCCCTCCTCCTCCCTTCACAACTTGGCCCTAACTTCTCTTTCAGCTTCATTGTACTGCCCTTCCTGCATTCTGTAACAAACTGACAAACTGGCCTCTTTTTTGTTCTTCATACATGACAGACCAAGTCTGGTCCCATACTTTGTCACTAGCCATCTTTCTGTCTGAAATATATTCCCTTTTCATCTCTGCCTCAGAGAATTCCCACCTTTCTTCAAGACTCAGCACATGAACCCTTTCCCTCAATTGCTCATTTCTGTCCCTCTCTAAAAATCTAATATCTAACAGTTTACATTACTTTTGTTTTTATTTTGTTTATTTTTATATATGTATGTGCTGTCTTCCTTGTTACTATGCAAGGTCCTTGAGAATAGAGAGTGTTTCATTCTTTATATTTGTATGTGAGGTAGCTAGGGTCTGAAGTCATGAAAATTTTTAATATTTAATAGATATTTAACAGTGGTTAAATGTGGGCAAGCCACTTAATTTGTCTACTTCAGTTCCTCATTTGTAAAGAAAAAAAAGGAGTAATAGCACCTACCTCCCAAGATTGTTATGAGGATCAAATGAGACAATATTTGTAAAATACCTGGCAATAAATTTTTGCATTGATTGATTGGTAGAACCAACCAGAATTTTCAATACATTGTCATAACCTAAAACCTTCTAAACCATAGATTCTTAATCTTCATAAGCTTTTAAATTTTGGGGGGAACTGGATTCCAATATAATTGGTTTTCTTGGTAATCCTATGTATTTTATTTTACACATGGAGTTCATGGGCTTCCCCAGACTGCCAAAGGGGCCCCTGAAGTTAAGAACACTCTTCTAGGGTTACCTCCTCACCACAATGGGGCACCAGAGTTGGATTTTATAGGACAATATAGAATCTTTGTGATTATTTATGTGGGATCACATTCTCATTGCCCTCCTTGTGTCTCTTGAGGACTGGAGGGCCAGATGCCCCATCACTACTCCCCAAGTCCTTCCTCCTCTGACTAGACATTTCTGTTTATAGCTCGGAGGCTTTCCAGAAAGGAGGAAGGAAGGGGGCTAAGAAGGTGATGATTGTTATCACAGATGGAGAATCCCATGACAGCCCAGATCTGGAGAAGGTCATTGAGGACAGTGAGAAGGATAACGTGACTCGATATGCTGTGGCTGTAAGTCTCTTCTGCTCATTCTATCTTCATTCCCATTGAAACTTCCTTCCATCCTGAATTCTATTCTTCTTTGGCCAAGATAGTCCCTCTGATGGGCTGTGTATTAAGAGGAAAGCACCATGGTACTACCTCCAGGTAACACTTGAATTTTAACAAGGGCCTTTTGAGACCTTTGAAGACTCAATTGACTTCAAGATCTCTTGAACTATTCACTTTCTTTGTGACTTCCCAGACCATAAGTTCCTTCCCTGGCCACCACTCCCCTCTATGTATTGCCTTCCCCGTAAGCTCTTTGAGGACAAGGATTTTTTCAAT
Source organism: Antechinus flavipes (assembly GCF_016432865.1). Taxonomy (NCBI): domain Eukaryota; kingdom Metazoa; phylum Chordata; class Mammalia; order Dasyuromorphia; family Dasyuridae; genus Antechinus; species Antechinus flavipes. The sequence goes on from NC_067399.1 coordinate 537,561,087, forward strand.
TCACATTTCTTTCCCTAGCACTGAACACACCATAGACCCATAATAAAATGCTTTCCATTCATTCATTCCAAGCCAACAAGGAATCTAATGGTAGGAATTTCGTACAGGTTAGAAGGGGCTAGCTACTACAGCAGGGTAATGATAAAGTACTTTGGAGAAATATCTTTTACATGATTGCATATATCTATTCTATATCAGACCTTGAGGACGGGGAGAGGGGGGAAGGAGAAAAATTTGGAATTCAAAATATTTCAGAAAATGAATATTGAAAATTATCTTTACCTGTAGTTGAAAAAATAAAATACTATTACATGACTTTAAAAAGTATAGCTAAAAACTGGAAAGATGAAAAAAAAAGTCCTTTGGGAGTCCAACTCAAATCATATAATATAAACACCTTCCTGTATATTCTAAATTTAGGACTATCTGCCCATTCTATCTCCTTTCCCTCTAGAGAACAAATTGAAAATCTCCTTTTGTCCTTTATAGGCCAAAACCAAAGACCTTTATAGGCAAAAACCAAGAATGTTTTGTTTTTATTTCTCCATAGAGTTTCTCCTGTTATTTATCCAAACAATATGCTCAAACAAGTAAAAATATAATCTGCAAGACTTCACTAAGGGCAGAAACCTTAGAGGCTTATTTGGAAGTCAGAGATACTGGATTTGAATCCCATACTTTTTATCCCTAATTATTTGATCTATGCAAGTCACTGAACCTGTATAATAATAATAATGGGTAATATCTATAAAGCTCTTACTATGTGTCAGGTACTGTGCTACGCACTTTATAATTATAATCACATTTTATCCTCATAAAAACCTTGGGAGGTAGGTGCTATTATTAACCCCATTTTACAGATAAGGAAGATGAGGATTAAATGACCATTCAGAATCACATAGGTAGTATCTGCTATACCACCTAGCTATTCTCTGAGCATATGTCCTAATTTTTAAACTGTAGGAATTGAACAGATAATTTCTGGGCTCTCCTTCAGTTCTAGAATCCTTTGTTTCTATCATGTTTCTAAATCCGCATTCCTATGATTCTATGATCCTATGGATCCTTAATCTCCTGGCATTTCAGCCTAATATCAACATCACCTCTTTTAGAACCCATAAGCTGGGGGAAAGGGGGGGGGAGAATCAAATCCTCCCAGCTTGCTCAAAGAGCTATGGGAATGGGGGCATTGAGAGACCAAGCTGTGTTATTTACCTTCCCTAACCCCCTTGTAGGTCCTTGGCTACTACAACCGAAGAGGCATCAACCCAGAAGCCTTTCTGAATGAAATCAAATACATAGCCAGTGACCCAGATGACAAGCACTTTTTCAATGTCACAGATGAGGCAGCTCTGAAGGATATTGTGGATGCACTGGGGGACAGGATTTTCAGCTTGGAAGGTAGGTGATACCAGTCCCCAGGATATACCTTAAGTAAGTAAGCATGTATCAGTGGACCTTCATTTGAATACACCCAAGTAGGGAAAGGTGAATTTAAAAGCAGATTTATTTAGAAGGGCTAGGATTTTGTAATCTGCATTACAAGGAAAAGACATTCTCACTTTTCTGAAGAAGTATTCTGCAGGATTTTTTTTTATAACTGGATCTCCAGTTATATAACATTAAAAATAGGATTTAATTTCTACAACTCCAAATTAGATGAAAGTAGTATATTGGGGCTAGTCACAGGGCAGAGAAGAGATACAAAAGGAATAGTTCTCAAGACAATGTCCTTGCCCTTGAGAAGCTTATAATCTAAGCTGAGTGATAGGGCAAACATGAGTTGCTAATGAATAGACCCTGCTTGTTTAACAAACATACTGCAAATTACACATCCATATGAGTATTTTCCTCTTCAAAAAAGTCACTTCCAGAGGCTACATACTTATTCCTATAGTAGTTGCTGCTATTCTTGTTACTCATTCATGTCCAACTCTTCATGAACCCATTTGGGGTTTTCTTGGCAAAGCTATTGAAGAGGTTTGTCATTTCACTCTCCAGCTCATTTTACAGATGAGGAAATGAGGCATGTAGGGTTACGTGACTTGACCAGAATCACACAGCCAGTAAGTCTCTGAGGACAGATTTGAACTCACAAAAAATAATATGCAAACATCTTAGCATCAGATCAAGCACTCTATCCACTGCACCACTTAACTGGGAAAAGATATGGTAAACCATTCTAGTGTCTTTGCCAAGAAAACCCCAAACGGGGTCACAAAGAATAAGAAATGACCAAACAAAAACAATAAAGCTTCTTAAAGTCATGTCCGAAATTTTCAAAGTAGTGATAAACAAAAATGATATTTTGAGAGATCTATAAACAGCTGTAATGTGATTTGAAAATAACTGATTTCTATTACTGACAAAGTCACAGGTACTGCTAATAATACTATAGTGTGTTACTTTCATTATTACATTAAAGGAAATGCCAAATGTCAGTTAGAGGTGCATGAAAATTAAGATGTTGGGGTTTTTTCCCCTATCCAAGTTCATGAACCCCCTGAAATCTTTCCACATATACTGATGGGGTCTGTGAACTAAATGGTCCCCTTCTATCTCTGACATTCTGGAATTCTACATTCAAAGTGACATAGTTTATGAGTGGCAAGGCTGGTACTAGACCCCAGGTGCTTTCTAGGCTTAACCATGTCACCCCCAATTCAGTTAGTACCAGTGGCTCCCTATTACTTTCAGGATCAAATATAAAATCCTATGTGTGACATTTAAAAGTTTTAAAACCTAACCCCTTCCAGCCTTTTCAGTCTTCTTACATTGGATGCCCCTCGCCATAGTCTATCGTGTAGCCAAATTGAATTACACTGGTGTTCCTCCTACATAATTCTCCATCTGCCACTCCATGTATTTAAGCTGTCTGTCCCCAATGCTTAGAAAGCTGTCCATGCTCACCCCTAGTCCTAGCTTCCCTGTTTTCCTGCAAGACTGAACTTAAACCTTGGCTTCTCTAGGAGGCCTTTCCCTTTTCTAGTCTCACCCCATGGCCCTCACTCTTGGTCTCTTTCCTCTGAGAGTACCTTCCATTTACACTGTATATATCATATATGTACATATTATCTCCATGTTTTCTCCCCATTAGAAGACTAATTCTTTGAGAATGGGGACCATGTTTTTTGCTCTTTGTATCCAAAGCACTTAGCTCTTCATAAATAATTGTTGATTAATAGACTGATTCAGTCCTACAAGCCACTGAAACCTCCTGACCTGGGAAATGGTTTAATGGATGTAAACAATGGAAGAGGTCTGAGACTTCAGGGTACCTATAAAAGGGATGGTCCAAAGAAGCTGAGGCTTTGTACAGTGAGCTTTCTAATTTTTCTCTTCCTAGGTACTGTCATGCATTAAGGTTTCCAGCTAAAACCCCTACACCCCGCCCTGGAGAATATAAATCCAGATTTATATTCTTAGTATGTTAGTGCTCTTGGGACTAGAACACCGGGAACCAATCACCCTTAGACAAAGTCCCAAACATCTCCCATGGAAGTTATAAAGCAGTATACTGGATCAACTTCCCCTGATACTAGGCTTAATGTTCCACTCCTCCTCCTTTAGGTACCAACAAGAATGAAACATCCTTTGGACTAGAAATGTCACAGACGGGATTTTCTTCACATGTAGTGGAGGTAAGGGCTTGGAATATCCCTTTAAGACTGTTTTTCTCTCTTTTTAGTCCCTCTGGATCTCCCTTCTCTCTCCTCCTTTTCCCACCACATTTCATCAGGGAACTGGTAATGCTCAGCAACCACTGGGATGGCAGATGATACTTGATGCAAAGGGGGAAAAAATCCCCACTGGATATGGAGTGAATAAACCTGGGTTCAAATTCCAGGTATGCCCTACAATCTATGTGATCTTCAGTAAAGATCCCTTACCCGAGTCTCAGTTTCCTCCTTTTAAAGTCAATGGATTTATACCAAACGACTTGGAATTTCCTTTCCAACTCTAAACATAAGCTTCTATACTGATTCCCACTCTGTATACATGTCTATGTGCCATATGTGTGTCCTTTGGGTTCACAAATACCTAATAGATATATATAATAGATATGAATTCCTATATGGGCTCTGTGTGCATATCCTTGGGCATATCCTTGGTACAAATATGTTGTGTACCTTACTCCCCTTGATTATATATTTAATGTGTCGCTGTCCGAGGTATGTTTTTATATTCTATCTTTATTTTTGTACTCCTGTGGGCAAGAGTCTATCATTTTTCAGAGAAATTATAATAACTTACATAAATGCTGCTCTATTCATCTAAAAATATTTTCATTCATTCTCTCATTTGATCCTTGCTATAACTCTGTGGGGTATTTTTTTTTGGTGGTGGTGGTTTATTTCAATAGGGTAAGAAATGCCTTCTACCAATGCATATCAGCAATATTCTGCAACTCGTGGTCTTAAATCATCTCAACAAACATTGAGGAGTTAAAACAACTTGCCCTGGTTTACACAGCCAATATAGCTCAGAGGCAAGATCTGAACTCAAGACTTCCCATTTCTGAAGTCAGTTGTCTATCTATTATGTCACGTTACTTATCATGATGATAATCTAATCCAATAAATATTTATTAAGTTCCTGCTATGTGTCATGCACTGTGCTAAGTGCTAGGGAGTCAATTAACAAAAAGACAATTCTTACTTTCAAGGAGCTTATGACCTAATTGGATGAGGAGATGGAGGCAGGAAAATGGGAGGAGAAATGAGACACCAAAGGGTACCCAGTACTGGGGCATCTTGTTCCATGAAGTTGAAACCAGGCAAAACAGCAAGTACAAAGCAGAGTAAACTGAAAGTCCAGTTTCTATCCTCTATAAAGGAAGGCATTGGGAGGAGTTTTATATTTCACTCATCAGCCATTCTAACAGAGGGGAGAGGAAGGTGATATCAATCAAGGCTTGAGTTAGTGGTGAGATTAGAAGTGATGAGTTTAAACTGGGAGAAACATCATGATCTGTAGAATTGAAAGAGGGCAAAGCAGGAGATGCAAAATGGAGTGATTAAAAGGATAGCTAGCATTTATATAGCACCTGCTATATACCAGACACTGTGCTAAACCTTTTATAAATGTCATCTCATTTGATCCTCACAAAGTATTTAGAGCACAAGTTACTGTTCCCTTCAACAGATGCTCCTCAAACTTAAGTTTGAGAATTTTAGGTGATCTCCTAAAAGGTAGAACTAAGTACATAGAATCTAAGTCTTTTGACTCAAGACTGCATCATTCATCAGTGCCTGAAATTGTAGGAGGTGAACTTTTGCCATTATTTCAAGTGAGATCTGAATAGGAATTCCTAAATTGATGAGAGGGGAAACTGCAATGCCCACAATTCAGTGGGCAGATAACCAAAGGATACAGCATTTCCAGGTTTTCTTCCATATCCAAAATGCCTCAGTGCTTTCATCCACTGAATTAAAAATGTAAATTGATCTCTAAAAACAATAATAAATTAGGTTTAGGTTTGCTTTGAATTTTTAAAATATGTCCATAACTCTTTTAATGAATGGAAAGATAAAGAATTTGTTAAGTTCTTATTATGTGCCAAGCACCATACTAAGAGCTGGCCTTTGCCCCCAAGAAGCTTTCAGATCTACATATCTTTTTATGGGTAGGGCCAGGCATTGTCTCAATTTTACAGATGAGGAAACCAAGACTAAGATACTCAGCATCACAGAGAAATTTCCTCTTGGCTCCGAGTCCAATGCTCTTTGAGGAGACCCAACAAGTAAAATATATAGATACAGCAACTTCTACCTGAACCACTTTTTTCCTTAAATCCTCCTAAGCCAGAAAGATCAAACTTAAGGGCTATTAATATGGAGTGCTCGGTGGTGGCAAGCTTTGCTGAAGCTCACTGGAGGATGAAACATTTCAAAAAGTCCCAAAGCTCCAGCTTTGCCTATTTCACATACCCACACACACCCACACACCCACACACACACACACACACACACATTTTGTGTCAGCTCTTCCTTTGGAGCCCTGACTCTCTTCTTCCTCCTATGCTCACAAATCATCATATCAAAGACCCTTCTGCATAAAGTTTGTTCTTGGTGCCCTCTCACTTTCTCCTCCTATTATCTGCTCACCAAACTTTTGGTTCTTGTATTGAGGATGTTATTGAGTCCACTGCAGTATTATTGCCTTAGTGATTGTGGGCAATTCCCACTATTAGTTTATAAGGATTTGAAGAGAAAGAAGTGCTTTTTCATTAGGGACCCTTCAATTATTTTAAAGGGGCAAGGGCTTACAAAATCACTAGAATGAAGCTTTAAAGATGTACAGTTTCTGGCATTGTTATAGGTCTTAGAGAAGATATTTTTAGCACTCCTCAAACCCTACCACATAGCCACCAGCTATTCTATCTGCTCTTTAAAGGCCTTCCCTAACACTAGAATGTCAGCTTCTCAAATATCCACTTGGCCTAGTAACCCAAGAGAAGAAACTAGGCAGACCAGTGGGAAATCTAGGCTTTTGGCTCTAGTCAGAGGGAAAATATGAGTCTAAACATATCTATCCTTTGGCTGAGCCAACAACTCCCATCTTCATTGGAAGTGATTGAGAGATGCACTCTTGAAATGAATTCCTGGAAATGAATTAAAGGATTCAGAAACTGATTCTATTTGGAACCTGATTAGAGGCCCAAATATCTCTTAAATAATACTAAGAACGGCAAAAAAAAAAAAAAAAAAAAAAAAAAAAGACATTCCTTTGTGGAGAAATCGCAAAGGACAATAGAAAAGTGATTATCACGTTAATACAAATAGGTATTCCTTATGTGTGTAAAACATTATTTGTTACAAAGGACTTTCACAAATATTATTTCTTTTAATCAATCAATCAGCATTTATCAAACACCTACTATATGACAATGTGCTTAAATGCAGAGGTTCCTGCTCTCAGGGAGCTTACAGTCTATAGAGAGAAGGTAAAACTACTCAGCTCCTATTTTTATTTCATTTTGTCCAACAAGAACAGTCTTCAAACTATAAATGAAATAGGGAAAAAAGAAATTGTAGCCCAGAATAGAAAAGTAAAAGTAAAATAGTAAAATAGTAAACTGTCCTCAAGCCACTTTGAATGATTTTAAATTTCCATTTCCAGGGGAATTAAATCTCAGACCTCTAAAGGAATTTATATCTCAGAGAATTTACAGTCTCAGAGGCCCTACTTGTAATCTTTTTATGAGCTCAAATCTACTACTGTTAGTCTTTGAGAAGTTACTTAAAATAGGAGGGAGGAAAGTCCCAATTTGAAAAAAAAAAAAGGAGAAAAAGTTAATTTAAATTAACTTTAAATTGCACTCAATCTTGATGTCAATCTCTTATATAATTCTGGAACAAAATATTAAACAAATAGTTTGCAAGCATTTGGAAAAATAACATGATGATCACCAGGAGCCAACATCTAATACCAGATTATTCAGGCTATTTTGTACAATAATAAATTGCTTCCCCTTAGAAATATTCAAGTAAAATCAGGAAGTTCATCCATCAAGGATTCTATATATCAGCTAATATACTCAATCAATCAATAGACACATATTAAAAACCGACACTGCTAGCAGCTAGATTCAAAAACAATAGGAAATTTATTAGCCTCAAGATGCTTAGGCCAGAGGAGGATAACATGTACATAAAGAAAAATATTCAAAATAGATACAAAGTAATCTTGCAAAATGCTGAACAAGGGCACTTGAGCAGAGATAAACTGGGAAGTCGTTCCTGACATAAATGACAATCTGGCATTGGAGAGTTGAGAGGGAGAAAGAGCCTTTGTAAAGGCATGAAGATAGGACATAAAGTGCTAGGACAGCCAGCACTTTACAAAAATGCAAAGCACCTTTGCTTCTCACAATAAACCTAGGAAGTAGATATACAAGAGATTAAGTGACTTGCCCTGCTAGTAGTGCCTGATTGAACTCAGACCTATTAGAACTCAGATAAAGTGTTCTAATTCCTTTACCTAACTGGGGGATGGATGAGAATGAGGGAGTATTTTAAGGTGGAAGGAGAAACAGGAAGTTAGGAAGTAGAATCAAGCTTCCTCTACATCACAACTACAACATGCAAGTTGTAGCATCTCTGGTGTGAAAACTTGCCCAGTTCAGTGCTACTCATTTGCCTTTGGTGTCTACCTTTTCTTTCTGGACATTTGCAGTATTTTTTTCCTTGATCTGGTAGTTCTGAAATTTGGCCATAATGTTCCTTGGAGTTTTTATTTTGGGAACTCTTTCCTAAAGTGATCATGGATTCTTTCAATCCTACAGTGCCCTTTGGTTCCAGGTTATCAGAATTATTTTCCTTGATAATTTCTTGAAAAAGGCTATCCAGTTCCTCCTTTTGATTACGGCTTTCAGGGAGTCTAATGATTCTGACATTGTCTCTCCTGGATCTATTTTCCAGATTGGTTGTTTTTTCCTTGAGATATTTTACACCTTTTTTTTTTCATTCTTTTGAATTTGTTTGATTGATTCTTGATGTCTCATAGAGTCATGAACTTCCATTTGCCCAATTCTGACTTTTAAGGAGTTGTTTTCCTCAATAAGCTTTTGTACTTCCTTTTCCATTTGGCCAATTAAACTTTTTAAGGAATTGTTTTGTTCAGTGTTTTTTGAAGTCTCATTTCCACTTAGCTAATTCTACTTTTTCAGCAGTTGTTTTCTTTTTCCAACCTATTGACTCTTCATAATTTTATCATTCATTTCTTTTCCAATTTTTCTTCTATCTCTCTAATATAATTTATAAGTTCCTTTTTGAGTTCTTCTAGGAGTTCTTTCTGGGCTTGAGACCACTTCCTGTTCTTCTTTGGAGTTTTTCCCACAAGTGTTTTGACATTGTTGTCATCTTCTAAGTCTATGTCTTGATCTTCCCACCAAAATCACTTTCTATGTTCAATTTTTTTAGCTTAAAAAATTTTTATTTATTTATTTATTATAGCTTTTAATTTACAAAACATATGGATAGGTAATTTTTCAACAATGACCCTTGCAAAACCTTCTGTTTCAACTTTTACCCTCCTTCCTCTTACCCCTTCTCCTAGATGGCAGGTAGTCCAATACATGTTAAATATGTTGAAGCATATGTTAAATCCAATAAATGTATAAATATTTATATAGTTATCTTGCTGCACAAGGAAAATTGGATCTAGAAAGAAAGAAAAAAAAACCTGAGAAGGAAAACAAAAATGTAAGCAAACAATAACAGAAAGAGTGGAAATGCTCTGTTGTGGTCCACACTCATTTCCCATAGTTCTCCTCTGGGTATAGCTGATTCTCTTCTTTACTGAACAATTGAAACTGGTTTGAATCATCTCATTGTTGAAGAAGCAACGTCTATCAGAATTGATGGTCCTATAGTCTTGTTATTGCTGTGTATAATGATCTTCTGTTTCTGCTCATTTCACTTAGCATCAATTCATGTAAGTCTCTCCACCTCTCTGAAATCTTCCTGCTGGTCATTTCTTATAAAACAATAATATTCCATTACATTCATCTACCATAATTTATTTGGCCATTCTTTAATTGATGGGCATCCACTCAGTTTCCAGCTTCTAGACACTACAAAGAAGGCTGCCACAAACATTTTGGCACATACAGGTCCCTTTCCCTCCTTTAAGATCTCTTTGGGATATAATGTCAGTAGTAACACTGCTGGTTCAAAGGGTTTGCACAGTTTGATAACTTTTTGAGCATAGTTCCAAATTGCTCTCCAGAATGGTTAGATTCATTCACAATTCCACCAACAATGTATCAGTGTCCCAGTTTTCCCACGTCTCCTCCAAGATTCTTCATTATCTTTTCCTATCATCTTAGCCAGTCTGACAACTATGTAGTGGTATCTCAGAGTTGTCTTAATTTGCATTTCTCTAATGAATAATAATTTGGAGCACCTTTTCATATGATTAAAAATAATTTCAATTTCTTCATCTGAAAACTCTGTTTACATATAAGGTAAAACTTTTAAAATTGTTTTTTATGCAGCTTTTTTTGGCCTTTTCCCTTTCTTTAGATTTGAGCTTTGCTCCCAGGGTAAAAGGGGCACTATCTCAAGCTTCTTATATCAGGGCCCTGACCTGGTGTTGCATGGGATTCACAGGGGCCATGATGGCTGAAAAAGATGCTGTTGACTACTTAAAAGTTTGGTCAGACATCAAAAATGTCCAGGCTATCCACTATATCCCAGATCATTACCTGTCATCTTGACTTTTGTCTTGCCACTGGACTTGGATGATTCTGGAAGAAAAAATGAAACTAAAAACTTTATGCAACTCTACTTCATTTAAAATAAATTCAGGCCAAGTCAAAACATCACCTTGTGATGTCCCTGGTCTAAAGTAGGAACTATGAGAGGCAAGTCCTGATGATTAAGTCCTATTCATATCAGAACATGTTTATTTGTTTTTTTAATTTTTATTCTATTTTGTTTTTTTAAACCAATAAGCATTGTTTTTCTCCCTCAAACTGGAAAGAAGACAAACAAAATCTTTGTAACAAATATGCAGGGTCACACAAAACAAATTTCCACACTGACCATGCCCATAAATGCATATCACACAAATATATGAGCTTTGAAAGGTATTAAGACTGAGGCAGCTAGATGGTGCAGTAGATACAGTATTGGCCTTCAAGTCAGGAGGATATGAATTCAAATCTGATTTCAGATATTTAACAAATTTACTAGCTGTGAAACCCTAAGCAAGTCACTTAATTCTGATTGGCTTTAAAAAAAAAAAAAAAGGTACTAGGGCCTATTAGGCCCTGTTCCAAATATTAGCCCCTGCTGCTTCTCCTTCCACAATTATGGAACTGAAGGTTTTTTTTTTTTTCATCTCTGGAAATTCTTCAATAAAATTCAAGTGCTCTTAAGGGAGAGGGGAGAGAAGTATGATTGAAGGATCTCATCCTATTGGTTCTCAGTTAGCAGGTATTAGCAGGCACAAAATCAAAATAAGAATTGGAAGGAAAGGGTGTTTTGGCGATCTGGGAACTGGAAGACTCCAAAGCTTTGTCTATTTCACATTTCTGTAGAAAGTAATGATGCATCCTGTATGAGCTAAATTGACCTAATCATCAGCTTGTTTAGAAAAATGATCCTTTCCCAACCAATTAATCATTAGCATCTGGGACAAAATCCATCCTCATAAAACAAATTTCCTTCTTCTGATGAGTTTGTGTGATAATAGAGATTTATGGACACCACATCATGAGTGTATAAACATAGTTGAGTCTAAGTTAAGCTCATGATTAAAAGGAAATTATTTAACAGTCTCATGGCTAATAGCCAGATTGCAACACATACACATCCCATCTCCTTAACCTCTCCTATTGGAAACAGCAACTGATAGAACATTACAAACAAAAAGAACATTTAAAACCATCTTATTTAAACTAATCCCTCTAGTTTGTCATTTACAATTCTTCATATCCTGGTCCAAACTATCTTTCTAGACATAGTGGATTGAATGTATGTGATGATCCAACCAATCAGTCATTTTCAGTCAAGTCTTATTCTTTATGACCCGAATTAGGTTTTCTTGGCAAACAGGTTTGCCATTTTCATGTCCACTGTATCCCCATTTTACAGATGAGGTACTGAAGCAAATAAGCTCCTCCCAAAAAAATTAAAATGTAATTGGGAAATCGATTTTTAAAAAATAAATAAAAACACAACATAGATGTTTCTTTTTGATTTTCCAAGTGCAGCTCATAGCAACCCATTCCTATTTTGAATTTGACAAAACTGATCTAGTCTGATTTTTTCATTTTACAGCTTTAGAAACTGAGACCTAGAGAAGTTAAACTACTTTACCCAAAGATACATAGGTAATAAGTATCACAACTGGAATTTAAACCCAAGGTTTATGATTCCAAATCCAATGATGTTGGATTTTATTTTTTTCATATTGAGTCGGAAGTCTTTGTAATATACATTTCACCCTTCATTCCCTGCCCTTATGGCTCACTGACTTCTCAACAAAGTGCAGAAAAGAAAGCATGTGGACTCTCCATAAATTATCAGAATCATCAGGTCTCAGAGTTAGAAGGAACTTCACAGGCCATCTAGTACATTTGAACAAGAATCCTCTCTATCATCCACTTAACAAGTGTTTTTGCTACAAGATTTCTAATAAAAAAGAAGCCACCACTTTCTGTGGCAGTTCATCCCACTCTTGCTTAGGGATTCCAGGAAGGTTTTCCTTAAATCAAGCCTGAATTTGATTTCTTGCTGCTCCCACTCACTGCTGTCAATTCCATGCTTGGGAGCCAAACAGAACAAATCTGACCTTTCTTCTGCATAATAGCATTTCAAAATCTTGAGGAACAGATTTCATGTCCTCTTTAAGTCTTCTCTTCTCCAGGCTAACCATCTCTAGTTCTATGAAGTTATCCTCAGATGGATGAACTCGGATCCCATCACCATCTTAGTTTCCTTCTTATGGACACTTTTCAGCTTGTCAATGTACTTCCTAAAAGATGGCACCAAAACAAAACACAATACTCTTGATTTGACCAATGTTATCAATTCCCAAATCCTGAACACTGGGATTGCATTCACTCTTTGGATACCTGGTCACCTTTCCATTAAATGAAACTAAATCTAGTCCTCAGATCTTTTTTTCAAAGAAACTACTAAGTAGCTATGCCTTCTCCCTCTTATAAGAGGCAGTTTGGTATAGGGACCGAGGGCTACAGTTAGGAAGATCTGAGATCCTACCAGTAATATTTATCTAGCTATGTCATTTTGAGCAAATTACACAAAAATTTGCGTCTTAGCTTACCTGGACAGTAAAGTGATAAAGTAGATAGAGTACCAGTCCTGAAATCAGGAAGACTCATCTTTCTAAGTTCAAATACAGTCTCAGATACTTATTAGATATGTGACACTGGACAAGTCACTTAACCCTATTTGCCTCAGTTTTCTCCTTTGTAAAATGAACCAGAAAAGGAAATGGCAAATCATTCTAGTTTCTTTGCCAAAAAAACCCCAAATGGGGTAGGAAAAAGCATTGAACATGACTAAAAATTGACTTAACAACATCAAGACTTAGTTTCTTCCTCCTAAAATGATGATGATAATATCTGTAATATCTGCTTGAAGAGTTGTAGTGAATTTTAGATGAGAATATGTATTCATAACATGCTAAGTAAATGTCAATTATTATTCTGATACATGTAACATTTATTTTTTTATTCAAAGCAAAGGACCTTTCATTTTTCCTTATTAGACTTCATTTATTGGCATTAACTCCATATTCTTGCCTGTCAAGATCATTCTGAATTGTGACTTAGTCATCCAATGTGTTAGATATTCCTCCCAACTTTATACCATCTGCAAATTTGCTACATATGCTATTACCTTAATTGCTACAATTCCCAGGATTACAGTCTAATAGTACACTTATGCATAATTTCCCCCTGTTCCCCCCAAAATCTACCATCTATCATCCTCTATCCCAGTCCTCTAGGAGGGAAGTCCTGGATGAGCTAGGGCAGAAGATCCTCATCCTTATACAAGCCCAGAAAAATCCATTTATCCTATGTCCCATTTCTTCATAGTCTGTTCTCTGCTCAGAAGCTATCAGTTTTCTGACAAATGATTAATATATCATTCCTTCTTGTAAAGCACATTTTTATTTGGGAAAATGTCTTTCAGAGACACAACAGCCTTGATTTAAAGAAGTGCTATTGGTGATATTTCAAGTACTAGGGAAGGCCAGTGGAAGAACTATCTGGAGGCAAGACACTCTTCAAATTATTCTATAGGTAGACAATACAGCTGGAAGGAAAAGAAATGTAACTGCATGAAAACAACTGAATTTAAATTTCTATTCTGGTATTTCCCACCTATGTGACCTTGAACATCAACTAACCTCTCTAGACTTCAATTTCCATGAGGGAAAGAGGTAAATTGGGGTGGTTTAACACTAACACTCAGTCCTGTGGCTCATGGTCCCATGTGTACAGGATAAGACCAATGATTCAGCCTTTCGGAATTCTGAACCACAATACAGATGGCATCTGACTGCCTTTCTGCAGGACACAGCCCTCATTCCTGTTGGCTCCCTTTGACTCCAGCTTGAGGACAAGATGGACACAGCCCTTGTTCCCTTTACTTCCTTTTGACCTCAACTGTAAAATGGGAGACTTTTTTTGACACTCCCAACACACCTATGATAGTGTCCAAGCCCCTAGTAAGTGCTCAGAAAGGTTGTTCTTTGATTTGGACACAATCAAAGAATGCTTTTTAATGCTGAGTTCAAAGATTTAGACCCACCCATGTCCAAGAAAATCCTCTATTTCTGCCTTTCTACTTGCATCTCATGGTTCTTGACAAGATAGCTAACCCAATTACCAGCACTACAGCCAGGGCCATAGGTCTCATTGGGAACACACATTCTCTATACCCCTCTCTGAGACAGATTCCCGGTATTTTTAGTTTATCAACAAGTCAACCAAACAACTTGCCAGTTGACTTTTCTCGTGTTCAATCATAAGAGCTCTCTCAGTTAGAATTTCCTGGCCACGCTAGGAGAATGAAGGGAGAGTGGAGGAAAAGGGAGAGTGGACTCAGTCAGGAAGCAGCTGAAAACCTTGAATTTTAAATGTTCCTTCCCAGATCGCCAGGGACAGGGATATTTAGAATGTGTTGACATTCCTAGCTTCATTTATCAAAACCTTAGTGCCCAGTCATCAGCCATTCCCCATCTTTTTCTAACATAAAATATATGTGTCTCCCTTGGCTAAGGTAAAATTGTGAAGTCAATGGAGTTTGTTTTTATTGGCCTCCTATCTCCCTTCAACACCCATGTATACTACCTGATATCTACTATCCCCTGGCTCAGCATCCTGATCCTCTCCTATTCAAAGCTTCTTCCAGTGCAGGGGTTCTGAACTAGGGTCTTTAAACTTTTTTATATAAATAATTATATTTCCATGTAGTTTTTTATTTTATGCATTTGAAAACAGCATTCTAAAAAGAGGCCCATAGGTTTCACCACACTGAAAAGGAGTCCATAACATACAAAACAATTAAGGATCTTTACTCTAAAATAAGAATGTAATGAACTTAGTTGCTCAAACATGTCAATAACTGATAAAAATTATAAGTATGCTCCCCAAGAGGGCTCTGCATTTTAGTGAAGATCAAAGTCTTAAGTTAAAGTAATATACTGTTAAGGTTAGAATGTAAGCCGGAGATAGAGAAGGGATTTTTGACCACAGGAGGGCCCTGCCTAGTCTCTACAATCACACAGAGTTAGCAGCAAGACTGGCTCTGTTCCTTTGCCAAAGAGACGTATCGCTTTGGTAGCCAGTGTTGCCAGACCCCCTTCAAGCTTTCAACATTTTCAGATGGAATTCCCAAACCTCCCAAGGCCTGGGGAGAGTGGAGGTCCCAGCTGGGTTGCAAGTTCCTGATTTGAATCAGTCCTTCTTCAGGATGTGCTGCAAGGCTCACAGAGATATTTGCTGAACCAAGAATATATCTTCAAAGGCATCTCTCTAAAGCAAAAGCAGATTGATCCACAGTTGCATCCTCTCACTCAGTGGGCAGAAAGGGATGAAATTGACTTTGATGGATACCTCCCAAAGAGTTTCAGATGGAAGATGGAGAATAAGATCCATCTGGTGTTAGAGGACACTAGGAGCTTTCTTTTTCTACCCAGCTTTACCCTATGTGCATTACAGGCTCTGATGGCCCTACTTTAATCTGTAACCTGTAATCAGCTGTAATCTGGCTGAGTATCCTTATAGGATCTCACGAGAGCACTAAATATTTCTGGACATGGAAAGCAAAGTCATATACCATCAGAGCCGAATCACCTAGTTCTCAGGGCATTGTGTGGGCTAGTCTCTAAATGTCCCTGAACCTCAGTTTCCAAATGATGATAATACTTCTTGATTAATAATACTATAATATACTATATATGTACTATATATAGTATATAATATATACTATATAATACTATAATAGCTCAATAATAATACTAAATATCTCATGGAATTGTTGTAAGGACAAGACTAAATAGCAAATGGGGAAACTACCACCACCACCACCACCATCACCTCAAGGGCAAGATATCTTTGTTGTTATGGAAAAGCTACTATTTAGTGGGGAAAATCCCTGGATTTGGAGTCAGAGGCACTGGGTTCAAATTCTGGTTTTTGACCTTGAGTAATTTTGTATTAAATTTTGTAATTCCAATTCAATAAATCTGACCCCAAAGAAGGGTTGAGAAAATGCATCTGCCAAGAGAGGCATGTGGGAAAGTAGTTAAAGAGCTGGTCTCAGAGTATAAAGACCTGTATTCAAGACCTTACTCTAAGAAATACTGAGTATATGACCCTGAGCAGCTCAGTAGAACAATAAGTAGCAAAGCAGGTACCAATCTGTACTAATTGAGTTTTCTAATTATATTCATGTCAATGTCTTTCCCAATTCTTTATTATAACATCTTTTCTGTCTTAGAATTTGCCCTGTTTTCTATTTTCATCTTAATCATAATATTTTCATATTATCAAAAAAGTAGGGGAAATGAGAAATGGAAGTAAGAAAACAGTGTGATTTACCCTAGCTTTATACATTCACCCCCATCCCCACAGCCTTACATAAAAACTTTTCTATGAGAAACTAGAATTTTGCTCATTGCCTAAGTCATCAAAATGGACACTAAACAAAAACACTGATGTGCAGAAATAGAAGTGGACACATCACGGGTCTTCCAAATGTTGGAAGGCATAACAATCCCTTCCCTCAGGGAGACTGCTATCTGCTTAGAAGAAAAACTGCACAAAAACATTAGTACAATTAGTACAGATTGGTACTTGCTTTGATACTTATTGTTCTACTGAGCTTCTCAGGTCATACACTCAGTATTTCTTAGAGTAAGGTCTTGAATACAGGTCTTTATATTCTGAGATATTAACAAAACAAGTGATAAAACTATACAGACTACATTTATAACTGCTAAAGAGGATGTCATTCCCCACGTATGGCAATGGCAATCTATGAGATTGAAAGATATGGAATGGGGAAGGTGCCACAGAGGCCATTTAGTACAACCTCATTTTTCAAATGAGGAAACAGAGGCTCAGAAAGGGAGGGATAGGGAAGAGGGGCAGTGAGGGGGAGGATGTGAGAGGGGAAATGAGAGAGGAGGGGGAGAGAGAAATTAGTAGTATCGTTCCCTTATATTTAGAGACTTTCCCTTTAGGAACGACACAGATTGTTTTGGGTCCCCCTTCTCCCTGCTTAGGACGGGATTTTGCTGGGAGCAGTTGGTGCATATGACTGGAATGGAGCTGTGCTGAAGGAGACCACTGGTGGAAAAGTCATTCCTCACAGAGAATCGTATCTAAAGGAATTCCCTGAAGAACTGAAGAACCATGGGGCATATCTGGGTAAAGTCATGAAACAGAAATGAGTATTTGGGGGAAAATGAGAGACAGAGTCGCTATTGGTTCACTGAGACAAACCAGAATCCTTTTATTGCCTTTGAGTCAACTGCAATACACTCGTATACAGAGCTTTTACCTAAGTTAAAGTACACATAAAGAAAGAACAATCAGCAACAAATTGTGTTTCTCTTCACACATTTATTTTGAAAATCAATTATTTAGGGTATTTTGCCCTCTTCACAAATTTTTGCACATCAAGCAATGGCTGAGTTTGTTTCCCTCATATAAAATCCTTGAATTGGGTAATTTCCTTGACTACTAGTGACTTATCTAGTCCTTGACAAGTCAAGGCAGAAATGATTTCTAATAAAAGAAGAACTTTATGAAAATAAAGACAAGCAGAAACATAATTGGTGAATCTGCTAATTGTTTTTCTTTGCATCTGGCATTGGTTTCCTTAAATCTTTTAACTTTAACCTAGTATTTCATCAACTCAATTATTTAAGCACAGATTGTCCAGTTTTCTAAGACTTTTTCATTCTTATCAACAGAGTTGGAATTTAGAAGTCAGTATGTTGGTTTCTGGATGTTTGTAATTATTATGTCATCAATTATTTTATATCATCTGTGCCTCTTTTTTTCCAACTCCATATCTATTACCCTGAATGATCAAGATACCAAGAAAGAACAAGTATATGCATTTTTAGTTAGTCTTTGTCTTTCCATCTCCTTCTCTAGATCTTAGCTCCTCAGGGGACATGATGTACACCTTCTCCTTGTACCTGGAATGCCAGGGTCCTTCAAATAGTATTTTGGCTTCAGGAATTGGAAAGTATATTTAGAAGGAGAGACATAAAATTCCTGTTTTATTGGGAGACAGAAACTAGAAATCATATTAGAAATTGGAGAAGATAAAATCATAAAATAATACCATTTATAGAGTGTTTTACAGTTTCCAAAATGTTTTGTACAAGCCATTTCATTTGTTCCTCATAGTACCTGGCGCAGTATCCCCTTTTACAGATGAGAAAAATGAGATTCAGATTAGATAAGGGACTTAACCCACAATCATGTGGCTAGTAAGTGGCAGAGTCATCAACCACATTCAGGTCTTCTGATTCTTAATCTCATGCTCTTTCTACTACATTGCAGCTGCTCCCAAATTAATAGCAAAACTAATACTTATTTAAGGAACATCTACTATGTAAGACTCTTAGGAACCTTGAAAAGGATCCAATCCAAATCCCTTCTTTAGTAGATGAAGAAATTAAGGCCATGGGAGACTGGTGAGATTAGGACTAGGACCCAATTCTCCTGACTCTCAGCTCAGGACTCCTTTGCTTTGGGTGTTGGGTGGTGGGAGAGGAACTGGGATTTGGAGACATCCACTGAGCCATTTTTCTGTTGCTATTTAGCCTGTCACTTTTATGAACCTTCCCTGTGTGGGTGGGAAATGCTGAGAAAGTGACCTTCTCTCAGGGAAAAGGGT